>NC_037677.1:91999540-92161734 GCF_003255815.1 Theropithecus gelada
AAAAAAAAAAAAAAAACTCTAGGAGAGGCATTGTGATTGAGGCTGGAGAGATGAGGAGAGGTGTCAGGAAGGAGGAATAAGGAGGGAGAGAGAAGGAAGAAGAAGGTGGCACAGGGAAATTGGGAGAGAGCCAGAGAAAGTAAGAAAGTGAGATCATCTTGATAGACTGAGAAAAAAACACTGCAGCTTCAGAAACCGAGCAACTAGCCTCACTAATATAACCCTAACAAGGTTAAAAAATCAACAACAATGGTGTTAAGAGAATAACTGATGTTCTGGAAGCTGCTGGAAGCTTGTCAGAGGTGATTGGAAGAGTTCACTGAGGGAACTCATTACACAGGACCAAATCAAGTCACAGGGGTGCCCTGGGAAAATTAATTCCACTTCTTCAGCATTTCTCGAGTGGAGATGCGGAGTGCCTGGGGGAGTGGGGCAGGGCAGAAGTGAAGGTGGCTGGACCGCGCATTGGGTATCAGCCCCTTCTCCATTACCTCAGCAAGTCTGTCCTGTCCCTGAACTTGCTTTCCCTGCCCCCTCTCAGCAAAGCCTAAACCTTGAGTTACCTCGACCCACTTTCTTGAAGGGCAGTTTAGTAACCATCTCTGGTCACCTGGCCATGCCCCGTAGGGATCTTACCACCTGCTCGCCCAACTGTCTGAACCAAGTGGTTCACTCAAGTGTACATGTCTCTCAGAGGAGGCCTGGGAAAGTCCTCTGTTTCCAGGGATGTTTGGAGCCCTCTTTCAATGGACAAATCTAAGCCATGCTTGCATGACCTACCTGTTTCTGTGGCTCAGTTTGTAAAAAGGAGATATTCTGAAAGAACCATGTCCTACAGCCAAAGGGAGTGAGGGCAACTGGACTTTGTTGACGGGAGAACTGGACAGAGATACCTATCTCCTCCCTTAGGCCAAAAGAACCAAGGACTTCTTCATTTGACCTTGAAGAGGAAGTAGAGCAGAAACAGACAGCATGCTAGAACCAGGTTTCCAGAACCTGTTGCAGCCCAGGCTGCCTCCTCCAGAGAAGAAGGGTTATTCATGGTGAATCCTCCAACAGGAGCACAGTAAGGACTCCCAAGGGGTCAGTGGCAGCCCCTTTACTTGGGTTCAGTGTGGCCGCTATTGACAAGGCTCAATACGTTAAACTATGTGGTTCCCCCAGTTGGTATACAAACCACAGGCCACTGGGTGGATGAGCCCCACTCTTTGATTCCAGAGGATGTTATACCTGGACTAGGGCTGCTAACTCTCAAATAGTTCTCAGAGGGTGGGGAGCAACCAGACGGGTGGCCCTGGGATTGTAGAAAGAGAACTCTCAAACTGTTCAGTTAACTAACATCATGTGCCTACTGTGTTCCAGGTCTCAGTGTTGGAGAACCAGAAAATAAGGATCCTGTCCGGAAGACACAACTGAGTGGAAAGACCAATAAATACACAGTGAATCACAAGACAATGTGACAGACACACTCTTCTCTTTTTTTGAGATAAAATTCACATACATGAAATTTGCTGTTTTAAAGTGTATAATCCAGTGATTTTTAGTATAGTCATAATGTTGTGCAGACATCACCACAATCAAATTCTAGAATAGTTCATTACCACATGCACAAAAAGTTGTATCTATTAGCAGTCACTCCCCATTTTCCTTCTCCCCAGTCCCTGGTGATAACTAATATACTTTCCATCTCTATAGATTTGCCTATTCTGGACATCTCATATAAATGGAACCATATTATATATGGCCTTTTGCATCTGGCCTCATTCATTTAGCATAATGTTTTCAAGTTTCATCCTTGTTGTAGCATGTATCAGTATTTTGCCCCTTTTTATGGCTGAATAATATTCCATTGTACGTCTATACCACAGTTTATTTATCCATTCCTCAGCTGATAGACATTTGGGGTTGTTTCCACTTTTCTGCTGCTATGAATAATGCTGCTATGAACATTTATGTACAAGTTTTTGTATGAACATATGTTTTCAAGTTTCTTGTGTATATACCTACGAGTGGAGTTGCTGACTCATATGGGAACTCTATGTTTAAGTTTTGGAGAAACTGCCAGACTGTTTTCCAAAGCAGCTGCACCATTTTACATTCACACCAGTGATGTATGAGTTGCAATTTCTCCAAATCCCCACCAATACTTGTTATTGTATGTAATTTTTACTATAGCCATCTCAGCAGGTATAAAGTAGTATCTCATTCTGGTTGGTTGGTTGATTTTTATTTTTCTTTTATTTTGATTGGAGACAGAGTCTCTCTATGCTGCCCAGGCTACAGTGCAGTGGCTATTCACAGATCTAATCATAGCATATTGCAACCTCAAACTCCTGGCCTCAAGTGATCCTCCCACCTAAGCCTTTTGAGTAGCTGGGACTACAAGCACTCACCACCCTGCCTGGCTTCTTATTGTGGTTTTGATTTGCATTTCTCTAATGACCAGTGATGATGAGAATCTTTTCATGTATTTATTGGCCACTTGTATATCTTCTCTGAAGATATGTCCACTCAAATATTTTGCCTTTTTAGCTGGATTATTCACCTTTTGATTGTTGAGTTGCATGAGTCTCAGTGAAGATCATTTATTCAAGAATGAGGGTAGAAATGATGAATAAAGGGGTGGTTGCTTAGAGAAGACTTCCTGGAGGAGATAATATCTGAGCCAAAACTAGAAAGATAATTAGGAGGAAGTAGAACCATCATTCCTGTGTTCTAAAATATTTACTGAATTTCTCCTCCACCGGGCACTAAGGCTAGTACAAATTGATTCAGTCTTCACTCTCAAGGAGAGAGTCAATGATTTCACATTCCCCACAGGTTCTACAGGACCCCAGGATGGCCCCACCCTGTGTCTTCTTTGTTAGGCTGGGCCTTGGATCTCAAACCTCAGTTTGCTGACCATCCTTGGGTTTAATCTGATGACCCCATAGGGGAAGGTGGGTGGACATTTATCCCCAGTGGTTGTGGTAGAGCTAGCTGACTGATTAGGCCTGTCAGACTTAGCTCCTTGCCTGGAACCCAGTTTCAGCAGGACACCCCTTATCCAGGATCAGACTTGGTGTTTCCTGATTCCTTCCCTACTTTTCTGAGCCAAACCATCTATTCTAATTAGGTCTCTCAAGGAGCAAGTGGGTTTCTGAACACACAGGGCATCAACAGAGGTTTTACCCGTCCAAGCAACACTATGACAGCAGAAAAGGCCTCTTTATTATCGAATAGGCAACTTCCAACAAATTACAACTTTTTAAAGTAGGTTATACAACAGCATGAATCACATGATCTTATTTTTTAAATAATTCTGCATGGAAAGAAATTTGGCAAGTATAAATAAAATTTAATAGAGATGAAGGACTAGGTGTGGTGGTTTACACCTGTAACCCTAGCGCCTTGGGAGACTGAGGCTGGAGGATTAATTGAAGCCAAGAATTAAAGACTAGCACGACGACATAGCAAGACCCCGTGCCCACCAAAAAAAAAAAAATTGGCCAGGCATAGTTGCACAAGCCTGTAGTCCCAGCTCTTTAGGAGGCTGAGTAGGAGGATCGCTTGAGCCCAGGAGTCCAAGGCTGCAGTGAGCTATGATTGCACCACCGCACTCCAGCCTGGGAAAGAGAGTGGAACATGTTTTTAAAAAAATATATAACAGAGGCCGGGTGCAGTGGCTCACACCTATAATCCTAGTATTTTGGGAGGCCAAGGAGGGCAGATTGCCTGAACTTCGGAGTTCGAGACCAGCCTGGCCAAACTGGTGAAACGTCTCTACTAAAAACACAAACATTAGCCGGCTGTGGTGGTGCATGCCTGTAATCACAGCTACTTGGGAGGCTGAGGTACAAGAATCACTTAAACCTGGAAGGTGGAGGTTGCAGTGAGCCAAGATTGCACCACTGCACTTCAGCCTGGGTGACAGAGCAAGATTCTGTCTCCAAGAATTAAAAAAAAAAAAAGAGATGACTTAACTTTTTTATTTCTGCTTATCAGTACTTTTTAAATTTTTTCCAATGATCATATCTTGCTAGTATAATATTTAAGGAAAAATAAACTTAGTGGCACAAAAATGATAGGATTTAAAAAATATTACTTTGCATTTTGTGTTATAAATGTGAATTAATTGTATAATACTTTTGCGATTTGCTCTCATGCAAAGTTCATAATTATATTATTTGCTAATTACATTGCCTAATACAGAAGATGGTTTAGAAACAGAGGTTAGTGTTGTGTACAAAACAGAAAATCTTTGCTTCTTGCACATAGTGGTTGCCCAGACCTCCCAGTCTTAGCCACCAAATCTTGGCGTTTACAAGTCTTTAGAAGCATAAAACCCTGAGTGAGGGAGTTCGCCTGGCCTGGTCTACAGAAGCTTAGACAAGAATTGCCACAGAAGCATCAAAACAATAGAATGTGATGTCGTGGGCATCCCAGGGGGAAATAATGCTAGATTGAAATGAATTTTTGCATCACTGATTTTCCCTGCTGATTGAGCCCTGTTTATCTCATTTGGCAGATCAGCCTCAAAGTGCATGAACTATTTGTGCCTCATTAGTTTCCAATAGATTGATTTTGCTAGGATTGCGAATTGGCCATCTTGAATTGCAGCCTGCAGAAGCCGGCTCTGGCTCAGCCTCAGGGGCACAGACACTCGGAACAACAGCAGCCACTGCAGCCACCACCACTGAAAAAGAAACTGGAGAGCTGCTCTAAGGCTGCAAGGACAATAGTACCTTAAATCTTCTCTGGAACCAGGCAGCATAAAATATGGACTTCTAAGAAAACAGATGAGGATCATCTCTGCTTTCTTTTCTTTCTCTCTCATGTATTCTCCTTGGCAACTCTCTCATCTTTCCCCCAATCCCTCCCTCCCTCCTTCTCTCTCTCATCTTAGCCCCCTCTTCAAAAGTTAAAAAAATAAGAACAGTTTTAAGAGAAAAACATAAACAATTTGAAGACTAGTTTATAAAACAGTGAATGCTGAACTACTTACAATATAGTGATTAGAAAGAGAAGCAGAATATAAAACCGAACATACAGTACAGTGACATTGCTTTATATAAAAAAAAAAAACCATAGAAAAAAGGATTAAATTTAAAAAAGCATGCCAAATATAGACAGCAGTAACTTTGGCTGGTGGGGATATGGATGATTATCATTTTTTTCTTTAAACTTTTCTGCACTCAAAACTGTCTAAAATTATTAAGAGCACATTTATCCTCAGAAAATTTTAATAAAAATACATAAAGTAATAAAGGTGTATTAGCCTCTATAGGATATTTGCTGGCTTGGTAATTAAAATGTTAAGGGTAAATCTGGCTCTAGGCACAATTTGATCCAGCAATCCATGAGCCATTGTCGGAGCTCTCTCTTTTCAGTTCTGACTGCTTTTCTTTGGGTGTTGGCCACATCCTCTCCTACTGCAAACCAGGACACCTCCACCTTTTTCCACTTGAAGGGGAACGTGGTGGTCCCAGATTCATACCTTTCCACTTCTGGGAACCTAGAGGCGAGATATCTTTCCCCACCAGCTTCAGTGAGACAAATACTGGGAAAAGACCAGGGTTGGATGAGTTGGGGTCATGGACCATGATGAGTCATCCCTGGAATAATCAATGTGACAAGGGGATTGGGTACTATGAATGTCTGGTCCAGGTCACACGTCATGGTGGGAAATGGACATGGAGGAGGGGATGGATAAAGCACAAAAGCACCCAAACAAAAATGTCCCTAAGACAGAACAGTCTCCCCTGCAAGGACTGTATGATCTAGTTAGAAAACTAAGACAAGCATAGAAAAGGGTAAAACAAAAACAAGGGATAAACAATAAGTTTATTTAAACATGGCACAAGGCAGAACATGATTAATTTTCCAACAATAGCATAGACAGTAAGTCCTAGGCCAGGAATTCAGGGGTGGGATAACCTGAGCAAACTTGGTGGAAGGGAAGGAATGTGAGCTGGGTTCTGAAAGATGGGAAGGTTTGGAGAACAGATGGAAATGGCAACATCAGTTCAAACTAAGAGAATGGCCTGAGCGTAGCCACGGAGATGGTCAAGTGAAAGATGTGTGAGAACAGAACACAGGGTCAGGAATGTGAGTAATTTTAGTCACACGCTAGAGATATTAATTGGGGCTGGAGTGCAGTGGCTTTGAAAGCTAAGCTCATGACTTTGAATTTATGTGGTAGCCAGTGAGGAGTCACCAAGGTTTTTAAACAGGGAACTGGTGAGATGCAGGTGGTACATAAGGACAACCTGCCTGGTGGCAGGAGCGGGAGGAACTGGAGCTGAGAAAGATCAGAGGCAGAACAACCAGTTGAGAGGGTGCTGCAACAGTCCACGTGTGAGGTAATAAGGGCTGGAACAAGGGAGGTGACCATGAGGAATGGAAAGGAAGAGACATTTCATTCATCGACTCATTCATTCATCCAACAAGCATTTGTTAATCACTGACAACCAGGAACTCTACTAGATCGGCCACTAAGTTCATCAAGGAAGGTGTGGCATGACTTGCCTTCTGCTGGAATACCAGGTCCTAGGCAGAAGGTGACCAAAGATATTCCCCTAGGTGACTAGGACCATGGTGTGGCTGTTAAGAGAATAGTAAAGTCAGGAGAAAGAACTAGTTTGGGCATCTAAGAACAAATAATTCTGAATCTAGTTTGATGGTACAGCAGGGCAGGCAGATGTAGGACTTGACCTGGAGAGGGAGATCAAGGCAGAAGGTAGAGATGTGGGTACCTCTGTGCACAGGGGAGCATCACATCCATGGGAGCACTGTGAATTAGGAAGGTCTGAGCCAGCCTGACTGAGCTTCATGCTGAGCTCAGAGCAGGGACAGAAATGGAGATCTCTTTGCCTGCCCCCTCTACATTAGGTGCAATATAAACCTGATACGAACTTCTGCCTCTTTCCTATGATTCCTGACATGATGGCCCTATCAGCATCACACACGTTGAGATGATTTTCCAGAAGCTGATTACTTAAAACCTCTAATCCAACTCCCGTTTCACCTCTGGATTGAATAGTGCTCTTCTCCCTCTGTCCCAGCTAGAAAAGGGTGTGCTGCAACCAGATGGTAAACTGTGGACAGAAATAAACCCTGTTCACATGTAGCAAGAATATTTATATCCAATCCCATAATATCACTGCAGGCATAATTATAGCCAATCCTGCAATTGTGCTGCTGGTATCAGGCATCAGAAAAACCAACCCAAAGTGCCACAGAGAGACCAGGGAGATATGGGAGCTGCAGAGGCAGCTGCTGCCCCTGAGAGACCCCTGGGCAGAAGTAGGGTGGGGCTATTTAGAGATTATGGAGGGGCTCTGCCAACAGTGGTGGAGAGGGACGTGATAATTTCACGGATTACATAGCTCAACCTCCAGTTTCAGTGGTACTGCATGCTTTTATTTGTAACTTTTAAGAAGTTATAAAATCAATGCTTATTCATTGTACCGGGTTTAGGAAATATGGGAAAGTATCTATAATCCCACAATCCAAAAATAGCATTGTTGCTGATATGGTGGCTTATGCCTGTAATTTTGGCACTTTAAGAGGCCAAGGTGGAAGGATGGCTTGAGGTCAGGCATTGAGGACCAGCCCAGGCAGCATAGTGAGACCCTGTCTCTACAGAAGTAAATAAAAGTAAATAGCCAGGCATGGTGACATGCACCTGCAGTCTCAGCTACTCAGGAGGCTGAGGTGGGAGGATCTCTTCAGCCCAGGAGTTCAAGGCTGCAGTGAACCATGCTAGTGCCCAGAACTGTAGCCTGGGCACCAGGGCAAGACCCTGTATATAAAAAAAAAAAGTGGCTGGGCACAGTGGCTCATGCCTATAATCCTAACACTTTGGGAGCCCAAGGCAGGTGGATCATCTGAGGTCAGGAGTTCGAGACCAGCCTGACCAACATGGTGAAACCCCGTTTCTACTAAAAATACCAAAAAATTAGCCGAGTGTGGTGGTGCACGCCAGTAGTCCCAGCTACTCGGGAGGCTGAGACAGGAGAATTGCTCGAATCTCGGAGGCAGAGGTTTCAGTGAGCCGAGATCTCACCATTGCACTCCAGTCTGGGCAACAAAAGAAAAACTCCTTCTCAAAAAAAAAGCATTGCTTGCTAACATTTTAACATTTGTTGTTATAGTATTTTGCCTTGCATATATGTGTTTTGTGTCATACTGTAAATAATATTCTACATCTTGTTTATTTCATTTAATGTCATATTTCCTCATATTGTTAAGATATATTCCAAAATATTATTTTACTGTGGAATTTCAGGGAGAAGACGATAACAAAGCACAAAACATTATTTTAAAACCTCTTACTATAGTATTTTCATGAAATGGAATACGATATAGCCATTAAAATGAATAAACTAGAGCTTCATGTAGCAATACAAATAATTGTTAATATAAGGTTAATAAAAAGGTAATTTGCAGAGCCAGGTGTTAATATATAATTCAAAGTCATTTTTGAGAAGTTAAAAGGCCAGAAGCAGTGGCTCACATCTGTAATCCCAGCACTTTTCAAGGCCAAGGCCTATGGATTGCTTGAGCCCAGGAGTTTGAGATCAGCCTGGGCAACATGGCAAAACTCTGTCTCTACCAAAATACAAAAATTAGCTGGTGTAGTCCCAGCTAACTCCAGAGGCTGAGGTGGGAGGATTGCTTTAGCTTGAGAGACAGAGGCTGCAGTGAGCCATGATCGTGCCACTGCACTCCAGCCTGGGCAAAATGGCAACTCAATCTCAAAAAAAAAAAAAACTGAAACAATATTATACATTGTTTATGTTGACTTACATGTAAAAAGTATAGAGGCCAGGTGCGGTGGCTCACGACTGTAATCCCAGCACTTTGGGAAGCCAAGGCGAACAGATCACGAGGTCAGGAGATCCAGACCATCCTGGCTAACATGGTGAAACCCTGTCTCTACTGAAAATACAAAAAAATTAGCCAGGCGTGGTGGCAGGTGCCTGTAGTCCCAGCTACTTGGGGACTGAGGCAGGAGAATGGCATGAACCCGGGAGGCGGAGCTTGCAGTGAGCCAAGATGGCGCCACTGCACTCCAGCCTGGGCAACAGAGCGAGACTGTGTCTCACAAAAGAAAGAAAAGTATAGAAAATGTATGGGAAAAATTTTCTCCAGGGAAGCAGGAAACAGATTGAAATTAAGGAGGAGTGTAAAGGAATTTTGATTGTTTCTGCTATTTGTTTTTTGGGTTTTTCTTTTTTTAAACATGATCTGGCTCTATCTCTCAGGCTGGAGTGCAGTGGCACCATCTTGGCTCACTGCAACCTCTGCCTTCCAGTCTCAAGCCATCCTCCTACCTCAGCTTCCTGAGTAGCTGGGGTTACAGGCATGCACCACCACGCCGGGCTAATTTTTGTATTTTTTGTAGAGACAGGGTTTCACCATGTTACCCAAGCTAGTTTCGAACTCCCGAGCTCAAGAGATCCTCCACCCTGGCCTCCCAAAGTGCTGGGATGACAGGTGTGAGCCACTGCGCCCAGCCTGTTATTTCTTTTAAAAAGATTTAAAACAAATATAGCAAAATCTTAAAATGTATTAAATCTGTGATGAATAAATGTGTTCTTTATAGTCTGTATTTTTCTGCATGTTTGAAATATAGACATTATTATTTTTTAAATTATTCATTCTTTTAGAGAAGTTTTAGGTTTACAGAAAAGTTGAGCAGAAAGTACAGGGACTTTCTTCTTAAATTCCCACCCCACAGTTTCCTCTATTATTACCATCTTGCATTACTGTGGGTCATTTGTTACAACCGATGAGCCAATATTCATATGTTATTATTAGCTAAAGTCCAGTTTTCTTTACGATTCACTCTTTGTGTTATACATTCTATGGATTTTGACAAATGTATAATGACATAGATCCGCCATAAGAGTGTCATACAGAGTAGTTTCACTGCCCTAAAAATCCTCCGTGCCCCACCTATTCATCCCTCCTTCCACTCAAACACCTGGAAACCACGGATCTTTTCACTTTCTCCAGTTTGCCTTTTCCAGAATGTCACATACTTGGAATCATACAGTGCATCTTTTCAGATAGGCTCCTGAATAATTTATATTTTAAATCAAAAATTTAAAGCCAATCACAATGAAGAAAACAAAAATCATGAGAAGCTTCACTATTTCAAGATAATCACTATTAACCATACAATGGATTTATTTTTTTCATGTAAATAGGATCCTAGTGCGCAAAATATTGTATCGCCTTTCTTTTCCGCTTCACAACATAGTATGAAACTATGTAATTCAGGATTTTTCTTCTTTTTTTTTTTATTTTAAAGGGCTACAAGAATGTTTCAGGATGTGGATTAAATTAGTGAGCTAACTGAACCTTTAGTTTCAGACCATTAGGCTTTCACCTATGGCACGAAGTTTTCCTGGCTTTGAGGATCCCCTCTTAAACTAGAAAAGGCCCTTGAAGTCTCCAGAGAAGTGGGGATATAAGGCTATTGGAAATACCTTTCTGCATATGTGTCACCTGTATGACATGTTTGACATTAAGTGTGAGTTCTCGGCAGTCAAGGACATTGTCAACCACTTCTCCCCTCATTGCCAAATACATGGAACAGGTATTGATGAACACGGTGGAATGGATCCAACTTGCTCTGCAACAAGTCACTTGGGAGTCATCTGTAAGGAAATTCTCAAGCCACACAGGGTGCTGACTCCTTAAGAGCTGGTACTGTACACTAGGAACTAAGAAAGACACCAGAGTGGTAAGAGGGTGCCCCGTTCTCTAGAGCAGAGCAAGACAGATGCTATGAAGAACTGGGATGGCAGACTGGGTGGGGACAGAGGGCACTGGGTGTGTCTGCTCAGAGAATCTGGAGGGTGGGAAAGTGAGAGCCCAGCGCGACTACCCTGCAGCCCAGTAGCCATGAGGGGCTGGAGTTTTGTGTAGACGGAGGAAGTCCGCAGGCTCCTCTGAGAGCATTTACTCTTTTTAGTCAGTTTATTGCACTGGTTGAGAACTTGGGATCTAGTATGGGACTTCTGGTTTAAAACCCCACTCAACCACTCTCTGGCTATTTGGCTTTGGGCAATGGCTAAGCCATGATGGCTCAACCCCAGGAAGGGAATATAAGAGTTGTGAAGGTTAAGTGAGATTGTATGTGCAAAGTACTTGGCACTTAGTGAGTGCTTGGTGAATGCTAGCAATAATAATGAAGATAGTGATAACAAAGCTTAGCACCTGTTCTTTTAAAAAGAAAGGCAATCAGTCCCTGAGAGCATAAGATAGCCAAGCCAAGAAGATCAGCATGAGTCTCACACTGACACTCCCACCTAGAGAAAAACCCAGCACATTTCACCAAGGCAGGCATGGCCTGGATTCAAACGGGTGGGGCACGGCAGGAGCAGAAAATAGGGACACCCCATTAGCTAACTCAAAAGGAATTTGGGCAACTTTCATGATTTTGGCAAGCTATCTGCCAGCCTGTATGTGTGTCCTCTGTGTTCATGTTTGTTCTCATGTGTAACCATCTCTAGCTCCTACCATTTGTTCGGTTGCTGAATCCAGCCATTGCAGATGGATTTTCAAATGGATACACAGCCTTTGAAGTCACCTAGTTCTACCTCCCACCCAGGCGGGATTTCTGTGCAAAATACCTCTACACGTCCTCGTCTAATCTAGGGGATATCCTGGATTCCTCCCTTTCCTTCGGTCACTCCCAAGCAAACCTCATCGTTTCTATCTTCAAACAAGATCTTAGATCTCTCCTCTCCTCCTAGCACCATTGGCACTCTCCTGGAGTAAGCCTCCTTCACCCCTCACCTAGGCAACTAGCCCCGTGAACAGATCTACTGGCTATTCTTTCCCAGAAACTAGGGTACCTTCTAAAAATGTAAATCAGATCATGACTCTCTCTCTAGATCCTAGGCTGTGTTCCCAGAAGCAGACCCTGACACAGAAATTCATGAGCAAGTGTTTTATTTAAAAAGAGCCCCAGGCAGAAACAGGTAAGAAAGTAGGGAAAGCTGGACAGGGAAGTGGAAGACATCAGGCAGGGAAAAGTCTAGAAGCCTGGATTTCAGGCCCAGACCCAGCCTCAGCCTGATTCCTCAGGAAAACTGCATAATAAATTGCAGCCAGAACTTGTTCCTCCTAAACGTAATGGGGCCGGGCTTTCATACCCTCACCTGACTAGCTGAGTGCTTGGCTAAGGCAGCTTTCCGTGCATGTAAGCAAAGAGCTCTGGTAGCTGAAGGGCTACCCTTGGAACAAAGTTGTATGTGCCCAGCCCTTAAAAATGAAAGTACTCAGAAGCTGGGGGACCAGCACATCAAAACTGCAAAAGTGATTCAAGAAAACCTCAGCAGAGCATCAACCAACAGGATCAACTCCAGTTCCCCTTATTTCTTATCTCAGACCCTTGTTCATTTCCTTTATAGAACATGTCACGGTTTACAAGTAATTTGTGTAATTATTTGTCTCTATCCTTGTTTGTCCCCACTAAAATTAAATCTTCAGGAAGTAATATGTTTGTGTTGTTGCCTTTTGTACCCCGGTCCCTAGAACAGAGATGACATATTGTGGATCTTCCACAAAAATGTGTAGGAATCAATGAATGAATGAATGAATGAATGATGGGACCTTGGTTTGGACACTTTCAGTGATGGGGAGCTTCTACAGCAGCTCATCCATTTTCAGAAAGCCTTAATTGAGGGTCTATCCCAAGACTGAATTGTAACCCACTTCCCTGTCATTTGCACCAACTGATCTCCTCTCTGGAACAACTCAGGAGATGATTGCTTTTTCTATGTCTGCACTTCAGCTATCCAATGTCCCACCTTTCTCTCAGCCAGACTAATCAACTCCAGCTCCTCCAAAGTTTCCTTACTTGACATGAATTTTTGTACCCATTGGCATCCATAAGTTTTTACCTCCCTAAATGGATAGCAATCCCTCCCATATTACCCTGAATACACCCTATCTTGGAAGAGAAACTGGGTCAGGAGAGCCTAGAATCTGGAGGAGGGAAGTTGAGATAACCTAGCCAGAGCTCTAGAGTCAACAGATCCAAGCACAACTGAATCTCAGCTCCTCTTGCTATTGGAAGACTGATCCTAAGCAAAATGCTTACTTTCTCTGAACCTCAGTTTCTTCTTCTGTACAATGGAAAAAATAAGGGAATCCACATTACAGAGTTATTCTAAGAGTTAAATAAGGCAATAAATGCAAACCACTTTTAGCAGAGTGCCTGCCACATCTTTAAGGACTCAGAGCTTCCGCAAACTTTACCTCTGACCTAAATGGCTCTCCATGCCCCTACAAGCTCCATTTTTCCCAGTCAAATCTTCCTGTTGGCTGGGTGTGGTGGTTCACACCTACAATCCCAGAATGTTGGGAGGCTGAGGCAGGTGGATCACCTGAGGTCAGGAGTTCGAGACCAGCCTGGCTGGCCAACATGTTTCTACTAAAAATACAAAAATTAGCCAGGCATGGTGGCAGGTGCCTGTAATCCCAGCTACTAGGGAGGCTGGGGCAGGGGAATCTCTTGAACCCAGAAGGCGGAGGTTGCAGTGAGCAGAGATCATACCATTGCACTCCCAGCCTGAGTGACAAAGTCAAACTGTCAAAAAAAAAAAAAAATCTTCCTGTTAACTCCCCAGCTCTGTCTTGGACACCTCCACACTTTTTTTTCTTTTTTTCATACAGAGTTTCGCTCTTGTCGCCCAGACTGGAGCGTAATGGTGCGATCTCGGCTCACTGCAACCTCCGCCTCCTGGGTTCAAGCAATTCTCCTGCTTCGACCTCCCCAGTAGCTGGGATTACAGGTACCCACTGCCATGCTCAGCTAATTTTTATATTTTTAGCAGAGATGGGGTTTCACCATGTTGGCCAGGCTGGTCTCGAACTCCTGACCTCAGGTGATCCACCCACCTCGGCCTCCCAAAGTGCTGGGATTACAAGCATGAGCCACTGCGCCTGGCCTACCTCCACACTTTTTCAGTCATGATAAGCTTCTAGGTGATTTCCTGACTATTTTTCTTCCCATTTTCTAATTCTCATTTTCCATCTACCTCTCTGCTCTACTCATTATTCCGCTCTTACTCATTCATGTATCCACCGCATAGCCATTCTCTCTTTCTCTTTTATGTGTCTTTCTTGCTCAGTTAATTCTCTCTTGCTTATTTTCTTTCCCCTCATCTTTCTTTATAGCATGGAAACTCTAATCAGTAAGATTACAAAAAAAAAAAAAAAAAAAAAAATTCTCCCCTTCTGTTCTGACCTCTACCTTGGCTGCAGATAGCTAAGAGGAAATAATCAACATGGTAACAGTAAAATCAGTAAATGCTCATTTTCTCATCACTTAGGCATCTTAAGCTGCAGGCCATTTTTCATCTGCTCCTTGCCACAGATGGAAAGGTAAAAATCCAGGTCAGAAGGGAAGCAGTCAGCAGTGAGGACAGAGAAGAACCAGAAAACTCTTTTACCCTCTCACCTATATGAATGATTCTGATTTCTTACCTGTTGTAACAGTGAAGATCTCCACTACAGTGATAGCTGTCTATCTTGTTCTAACTTTAATGGAAATGCCTTTGATCTTTTGCCATTAATTATGTTTTTTCTAGGTTTTGTACCAAATAGTCCTTATCCAATTGGGGGGAGATCTCTTCTGTGCCTAGTTTGCTAAGCTTATATAATATATAGTTGTGATTATTAAACTAGAGTTTCTAGGTAGAAAATCGAACACTGAAAGTCAGGGAAGCAGGGTGATAAGTAGGTTGGCTTAGGAGGTATCCTGGGAATATCAGAAGAAAGAATTGAGGCCAGGTGGGCAGGCTGGGGCATGGTGGAGAATCCTGTCCTGAGGGACTGTCATGGCGCTGATTACTGCACATAAACTAACTGAGATGTTGCAGTTCAGATTTCAGGTGACCCTTGAGTGCAGTAATGATAAAACTAGGCTCTAGTTACAGTTCTTGCTTCTTCTTTTATTAATTTATACAAGCAACTCTGGATTTTCCAGGAGACTTTTGGTAAAAATTGGAGCAAATAACTGAAACTACATCCCTTTCAAGTGAAAGCTTTTTTGGAGGTGGATCTGATGCTGGTTTTCCATTCCAGTCAGTGCTGTGAAAGCCACTTCTTGTTCCTGCTATGAGCAGATTGAGCTTCTTTTTCTCCCTGATGGAAATTCAGGAAGGAAACCAAATAATTCCCAACAGAGACAAGAGTTGACCACAGTACCATCCAAAAGGGCTTTTAAAGATCTCAATCTTGCATGTGAGAATGTTGGCAAGTGAGGTTGGTTGCTCACGCTACATTGTCAGCTTGATGAGAGGCTGCGAAGGAGGACATGAAAATTGTTTTGAGGGAGAGGAGGTTGCAAGTGAAACATTGATGAAGTGCACTTAACACTGGAAACATTTCAGTAAAAATGTTTGTGATAAGCATCCAAAATAAAGTACTAAACACTCAGACATAGGCATCTCTCAGTAAACCAACCTGCACATCTGTGGGACTGGTGAAAGGACGGACATTCTAACATCAAAGCTACCCAATGTGGGCTGGTACGAAGGTAGTGGGATAACTCAATTGATTGTTCAGTCAGTTACAGATTGAAATCTTTGTTTTTTTGGTTTTTTGGTTTTTTTTTTTTTTTGAGACGAAGTCTTGTTCTTGTACCCCAGGCTGGAGTGTGATGGTGCGATCTCGGCTCACTGCAACCTCCGACTCCTCTGTTCAAGGGATTCTCCTGCCTCAGCCTCCCGAGTAGCTGAGATTACAGGCACGCACCACCATGCCAGGCTAATTTTTTATATTTTTAGTTTTAGTTTGCTAAGCTTGTACAATATGTAGTTGTGGTTATTAGACTAGAGTTTCTAGGTAGGAAATCGAGTACTGAAAGTCAGGGAAGCAGGGTGGTAAGTAGGTTGGCTTATCGGAGTTTCACCATGTTGGCCAGGATGGTCTCGATCTCCTGACCTCATGATCCACTCGCCTCGGCCTCTCAAAGTGCTGGGATTACAGGTGTGAGCCACTGAGCCTGGCCCATACTCCTTGTTCTACTCCTTCCCCACCTTGTCACTACTGCGCTTCACCAGTCTTAAAAAAAAAAGTTACCCAGTGTGGCATGTACTGCTTACTATTCTACCCCTATCACATAATTGTATTTGTTTTGTTTTCAGCATGATTGATAGGAAATTGGCCATCCTGCCCTGCGATAACCAGGAGTTGACTGTGCTTGACTTCTTTTCTGGCTCCCTTTTTCACTACGGAGGCGTGAAAAAAATAAGTGCTCAGCAACTTGTCATAAAGCGAAAATTTAAATTGACATTGGCAATGTATCAGACAGCTTTGGGATAGTCTCAGAAGGTGGAAAGTAAAGAAAATCTATGAAGAAAAGTTGGGCTGGGCATGGTGGCTCACACCTGCAATCCCAGCACTTTGGGAGGCCGTGGAGGGAGGATCACTTGAGCCCAGGAGTTTGAAACTAGCCTGTGCAACAAAGTGAAATCCTGTTTCTACAAAAAAAAAAAAAGAAAAGAAAGAAAGAAAAAAAGAAAAAAAAATTAAGAAAAAAATTAAAAAGAAAAGTTGAAGAAATTGGCATCAATTAGTCTTAAAAAGAGAAGCTGACAGGCTAATATAGTGACTGTTCCTAGTATGTAAACCAGATCAGCTACACACTGCAAAGCACCGTCAGTCCTCAGCCAGTGGTGGCGCACTGGACAAGCAGAAGAGTGGGTTCTACAACCGGACTCCACTCTCACCTCTGCCAATGCGTGTGGCCTGGGCAGTCTCCCTGTCTAGGCCTTAGTTTCTGTCTCTGTAAAATTAAAAGTTTGGGCCACTTTGGAGTTCCCAGTCTTCCCTTAAGACTTCACAAAAGAAGAAATGTTTGGACACACCATAAAGAGTACTTTTAAATTATTACATAATAAATGCATTGGCTGGGCGTGTTGGCTCATTCCTGTAATCTCAGCACTTTGGGAGGCCGAGGAAAGCAGATCATTTGAGGCCAGGAGTTTAAGACCAGCCTAAAGGCCGGGCGCGGTGGCTCAAGCCTGTAATCCCAGCACTTTGGGAGGCCGAGACGGGCGGATCACGAGGTCAGGAGATCGAGACCATCCTGGCTAACACGGTGAAACCCCGTCTCTATTAAGAAATACAAAAAACTAGCCGGGTGAGGTGGCGGGCGCCTGTAGTCCCAGCTACTCGGGAGGCTGAGGCCGGAGAATGGCGTGAACCCGGGAGGCGGAGCTTGCAGTGAGCTGAGATCCAGCCACTGCAGTCCAGCCTGGGTGACAGAGCGAGACTCCGTCTCAAAAAAAAAAAAAAAAAAAAAAAAAAGACCAGCCTAGCCAGCACGGAGAAACTTATAAATAAATAAATACATTTATTAGGTGATGAGAATCTCCCAAACACACGACTTATGAGGGAAAAGAAAAATAAAATAGGTGCTCAGTGATAAGAGTTTGGGAACCAGACTCAAGTCACTCTAGAGTAGGGATGGTGATGCATCATTTTAGAATCCTTAACACCTGGCACAGTGCCTTCTTGGCACACACACTCATGATGCGCTCATTATGTTTCAAACACACACACGAAAAGGACACATAGTAGACTCCTAGACTCCCATGTACCCATTACCCAGCCCCAAGAATCATCCCTCAAGGCCAATCTAGCTTTTCTATGCTCCTATTAGCTGACCTCTAAATGTCCCAAATATTATTTTGAAGCAAGTGCCAGAAATCATATAATTTCACCTACAAATATTTCAGTACGTCACTCTGAGATAAGTACTATGTAAATACAGCCATAAAATCATTATCAGACCTAAAATGTTAATAATACTTCCTTAAATATCATTTTTTATCATTATGGATTTTTGAGACAGGGCCCGGCTCTGTCACCCAGGTTGGAGTATAGTGGCATGTAGCCTCAACCTCCTGGGTTTAAGCGATCCTCCCAGCTCAGCCTAAAGGTACACACCACCATGCCCCAGCTAATTTTTTTTTTTTTTCTATTTTTTGTAGAGAGCAGGGGTCTCACTTTGTTGCCCAGGCTGGTCTTGAATTCCTGGACTCAAGTGATCTTCCTGCCTCTGCCTCTCAAAGTCCTGGGATTACAGGCATGAGCCACCACGCCCAGCCTCCTTAAATATCATTTAATGTTAATTCCATGTTCAAATTTCACTGATTGCATCATACAATTTTTTTTTTTTTTTTTTTTTTTTTTTTGTGAGACAGAATCTCACTGTGTCCACCCAGGCTGGAGTGCAGTGGCACAATCTTGGCTCACTGCAACCTCTGCTGCTCTGGTTCAAGCGATTCTCCAGCCTCAGCCTCCAGAGTAGCTGGGATTACAGGCATGCACTACCATGCCTGACTAATTTTTGTATTTTTAGGGGAGACAGGGTTTTGCCATGTTGGCCAGGCTGTGTCTCGAACTCCTAACCTCAAGTGATCCACCCGCCTCGGCCTCCCAAAGTGCTGGGATTACAGGTGTGAGCCACCGCACCCGGCCCAGCTTTTTGTGTTTCCATGAGTAGGCACATAACGCCCTGTTATCTTTCTTTTTCTGATGTTAGCAGCTATTGATGATCATTGCCTAGCTCCATTATTTCATTATGAGTTGAAAAATTCCGAAATGCAAAATGTTGATATGCTAACATTTCTTAGCTTCTTTTCTTCTTCATTTATTAGCTAGAATGTTTCTATAAAGAAAATCATCTTCTTATCAACTATTTGGTTATCATGACACACAGTTGGAAAAGAAAAGGCAGAATCAATGCTGTTTCTTTTCCTTTCTTGTCAGTTTCAAAATAATAGGTTGATTTCCTAGCATCTTTCACAAGATGACAAATGAGGGCCTGTTTTTTTTTTCTAAGTGTCATTAAAAATTCATGGGTTTAATATATTTAATGAGTTTGAGTTCAGTGAAGTTATAATCCTCACTGATTCTTCTACCATTGACCAGTGGGACTGTGGGATCTCTTAATTTGCTCCTGAGCCCTCTTGACCCCACTCCAGTGGCATTTGATAGGTTCTTACTTTCTGTGAACTCAGCTTCTGAGATAATCTCTAAGGTCCTTCTTAGTCCTGTCCTCAGATCAAACAAAGAATAGTGCCCACCCTTGGCCTCATATAGTATCCACATTGAGACACAAAGGTTTTTTTATTCTTGGGTTTTACAGGAAAATTTTCTGAAAGGTAGGAGGAAGCGGGTGTGTGTAAACCCAACTCATCCTCTCAGGCTAGAGGAGGAGGCCTGAGGCTGTCACTGAGAGTGGGGTGAGGGTGGGGAGTAGGGGGACAGAATCACAGCTCTGTCCTGGGAAATCAGGGAGAGAGTGGTTGCTTCAACTTCAAGTTATCTCC
The DNA here is from genome assembly GCF_003255815.1 of Theropithecus gelada. Classification (NCBI taxonomy): domain Eukaryota; kingdom Metazoa; phylum Chordata; class Mammalia; order Primates; family Cercopithecidae; genus Theropithecus; species Theropithecus gelada. The sequence goes on from NC_037677.1 coordinate 92,018,890, forward strand.
TCAAATCAACCCAAGCGTGTGTCTCAACAGAACTGAATCCCAGTAACTCCTTTCCTGCTGATCCTCTCTTCCCCACTCCCTGCTCTTCAGTTAGGATAGTGTAGTTTGGGGAGGCACGTAAAAATGCCTAGAGATCCTAAGTTGGAAAAGTAAGGTGTGAGGAAAGTAACCTGGCCACCCTGGCAAAAAAGAGAGCTTGACTGAATCAGTCCCTATCCCAAGAATGGGTGGATCCAGTTACCACCCAAGAGTCCTGGGCCTGAGGCCTTCTGCACTGCCCTGCCCTGTCCCAGCATAACCAGGGTATGACAACTCAAGCATCCCAATGGAAGGAGTGATGCAAAGAGAACCTGGCTCCTTTAGCTTCCAAGACTTAAAGAAGTGAGCGTTGTGAGAGGGAAAAGCCTGGTTGGGAATGTCGGGTAGAGGTGGGCATAACTCGATTTATAGCTTTTAAGCACTTAGACATTTGTCACATGGGACAATATTTGCACTTTTGCAAACGCCAGGGCAGTGTTAGTCCTTCTGGCTTGGGCATTCCAAGTGAGTGTTTGGATGCCCCAAGTGAGGACATCTGGTTAGACTTCATGGTTCAGGCTAGTCCCTTGCCCAGGCTTTTCTTTTCCTTTCCCAGTCACCGTGGAAAACAGACCGCCTTTGGCATTACTGAATTCTGAGCATGTCCAGAATTTGGCTTGGGGCTGCTGCTTTTTGTGTAAAGTTAGGGGAAACCTGCAGTTTTGGAAAAGCATCTGGGAGCAAGAGATACATCTTGGGTTCTTCCTTCTTTCAGAAAGGTCCTGATAGCCAAGGATGGTCCCTCTCAATTACCACATCTGTATGTCCCTGCCCCTTGGCCAAAGCCAGTTAACACAGTGCAGACACCTTGCCCAAATGTCCTTATCTGAGAGCTCCAAAGAGAGAGGGATGTTCAGAGGAAGAGAATTTCTGAAACTTAATTCCTTCCTTGCCTAAATCTTTGCTGTTCATCTCTTCCTTCAATTATGTGACACACTCCATACCCTTAAAAAAAATGGCTTTTTGCTCATTTGAGCTAACCTAAGTCAGTTTCTATTGTCTGCATCCACACACAGATTTAAAAAACCCTTAACCAAAATTACTGTTCAAAGGTGCTCTGGATGAAGAGCCCAGGCACCTAAATTCATCCCTTTCCCTCTGACTCCCCCATCCCTGTCATCACGTCTTTAAATCCCAGACTCATTATCCTCTGCTTACAGCCAGAACTGAGACAATAAGGGGAAATAAAAATGAGAAAAAAATAATGACGATAATAATAATACTTATTTTTTGAGCACCTTTTATACCAGGAATTGTGTTAAGTGCTTTACATAAATCATTTTATTGAATCAAATCCTCATAAACAACTCTGGGTTTGTTAGGATGCTTTTGACTCCACGTAAGAGAAATCCCAACTCAAAAAAGCTTAAACATGAGGAAATGAGTTATTTTCTACGTAATAATAAGTCCCTACCAGGGGTAGCTTTAGGGTTGGTTAACTTAGAAGCTTGATGATGTCATTGGGGACCCAGGTTCTTGCCATCTTTTCACTCTGTCATCCTTAGTTGGCTTGGATCTTCAGCCTGGGTCCCCTCATGACCACAATATTGCTGCTGCACTTTTAGGCATCCCATCTGGACATGACAGTATTTAGCAGAGGGATGATCTCTTCCTTGTACCTTTTTTAAGTACAATAAAAGCTTCCAAGAAGCCTCTAGTTGATCACCCCTCTCATCTCAGTGGCCAGAATTGGGTCATACATGCATGCTTAATCCAACCATTGACCCAAAAGTGGGATTATTGCAATGGGCCTACACCAAGCATAATTCACCCCTGAGCTGAGAGAGGAAGAGATAAAACACTCTGAAAAAAAAAAAAGAGAGAGAGAGAGAGAGGTCTGACCGGGCGTAGTGGTTCACACCTGTAATCCCAGCACTTTGGGAGGCTGAAGTTGGCAGATCACGAGGTCAGGAGATCGAGACCATCCTGGACAACATGGTGAAACCTCGTCTCTACTAAAAACACAAAAATTAGCTGGGCATGGCAGCGCGTGCCTGTAATCCCAGCTACTTGGGAGATTGAGGCAGGAGAATTGCTTGAACCAGGGAGGTGGATGTTGCAGTGAGCCAAGATTGTGCCACTGCACTCCAGCCTGGCGACTGAGCTAGACTCCGTCCCCCACCCCCCCAAAAAAAAAAAAGGTCTTTTTCGCAAAGAAAAGGGGAGGAGAAACCCATTCGGTAGTTAACCAACAGTGTCCGCTGCAAACCTTCGAGATACACATGAGCAGTTCAGAGGGGCAGAGCTATTTGCCCAAGGTCCAACAACCAGTTAAAGGCAGATATGGAGTCTGAATCCAGAACCGTCCATCTCTAAAATCTCCTCTTTTAACCTATATTCTGGGAGGCAGTTAGTCCACACTAAATTCTTTTGCCTTTGAGAAACTCAGGTTGCTAAGGCTGTCCTGAGTATTTCGTGAAAATAACTGGTGTAGGAGCTACAAACTGATCAGATTCAAGAGACCAAGCCACACAGCAAACTTATCTAGCCTCACTAAATCTGTTCCCTCCTGGCTCACTCAAGTCTCCTCAAATACAGTGGTGAGGAAACTTAAAAGAAGCTCAACTCAGCAAACAGCAGGCTTCAGTCTTAGATATCTGGCTTTCTGAGTGGGCATATAAATCAACAAATATCCTTTCTGTGTCCTTCCACGTCTCCTCTTATTGGTATTACCCCCTTTGAGGAATTCTTTCTACCCAATTTCATTTATTTGATTCTGATAGGGACTTCCAATGACAGTACCAATACAAGACATCAAGTCTCAGCTTTTCAGGAGGCCAAGGCAGGACAATCACTTGAGCCCAGGAGTTTGAGACCCGCATGGGCAACACAGCAAGACCTCATCTCAGGCCAGGCGAGGTGACTCATGCCCGTAATCCCAGCACTTTGGGAGGCCAAGGTGGGTGGATCATGAGGTCAGGAGATCGAGACCATCCTGGCCAACATGGTGAAACCCATCTCTACTAAAAGTACAAAAATTAGCAGGGCATGGTAGTGCGTGCCTGTAATCCCAGCTACTCAGGAGACTGAGGCAGGAGAATCGCTTGAACCAAGGAGTCGGAGGTTGCAGTGAGCCAAGATCACGCCACTGCACTCCAGCCTGGTGACAGAGCAACACTCCATCTAAAAAAAAAAACAAAAACAAACAAAAAACAAACAAACACAACCCCTCATCTCTATCAGTCAATCAATTAGTCAGAGATGACATCAAAATCAAAATAGTTAAACAATGGGAAAGCACAGACACCAACCAATCATAAGGGACACTTGCAGCAGTGGCAAAGCAGGCTCCTGAATGCCCCTGGCTGGGCTTGCCATTAACTCTTACTTGTTGGGCCGTGGGGAAGTCCAGGGTGTCCCAAGGAGGTCCAGGATGGCCAGGAGATGAGGACAGGGAACTTAGGAATCTTGGGCCAATAGGTATTTACCAACAGCTATGGAAATATTTTGCTTAATGAGTTCTTAATTACAGATACTGCATTTTTTAGTTCTAGAATGCCCATTTGGTTCTTTTTTTTTATAGATTTGAATGCACTGTTGAAATTTTTCATTTTTCATTTATTGTATTATTTTTCTCTATTTACCATGTTTATAATACTTATTATAAAGTCTTTGTCTGCTAACACAAATATCAGAATCATTTGTGGGTCTGCTTCTACTCCCTGCTCTTTCTCTATTTTTTTTTTTTTGAGACAGGGTCTTTCTCTGTTGACCAGGCTAGAGTGTGGTGGTGCAATCATGGGTCACTGCAACCTTGACCTCCTGGGTTTAAACAATTCTCCCTCCTTAACCTCCCAAGTAGCTGGGACTACAGGTATTGTTACCAAGCCCAGGTAATTTTTTAACCTCTTTTTTTTTTTGGAGACAGGGTCTTACTCTATCGCCCAGGCTGGAGTGCAGTGGTGTGATCTCTACTCATCGCAACCTCTGCCTCCCGGATTCAAGTGATTCTCCCACCTCAGCCTCCCAAGTAGCTATGACTACAGGCATGTGCCACCACACCTGGCTAATTTTTGTATTTTTAGTAGAGATGGGATTTTGCCATGTTACCCAGGCTGGTCTCAAACTCCCGAGCTCAAGTGATCCACTGACCTCAGCCTCCCAAAGTGCTGGAATTACAGGCATGAGCCACTGCACCCGGCCTATTTTTTTCTTTTTCCTTTTTCTTTCTTTTTTTTTTTCTTAGACAGAGTCTTGCTCTTGTCACCCAGGCTGGAGTGCATGGTGTAATCTCGGCTCACTGCAATCTCCGCCTCCCAGGTTCAAGCGATTCTCCTGCCTCAGCCTTCTGAGTAGCTGGGATTACAGGTGTCCACAACCATGCCTGGCTAATTTTTGTATATTTAGTAGAGACGGGGTTTTGCCATGTTGGCCAGGCTGGTCTCAAACTCTTGACCTCAGGTGATCCGCCCACTTCAGCCTCCCAAATTGCTTGGATTACAGGCATGAGCCACTGCACCTGGCTCCTGCCTTTTTTCTGATCAGTCACATTTTCCTGCTCTTTATATTCCTTATAATTATATAAAAGAAAACAGAGGCAACAGATGATGTTATTTTCCTCCGGTGATGAATCTCTTTTTCTTCTGTTAGCAGATGGGGTGAGGGATTGATCACCTCAATCTAGTCAAGAATTCAGTTGGGTTGAGGTGGTGTTGCAGTCTTAGTTAGTCCCAGTCCACTTCTGGGTCATCACTGGTCCTTGGATGGAGCCCACTCTTTTCATTGGCATGTCTCTGTCTTCTCATCCCTGAAAGCCTATGGAAGATTCAGCTCTGTTCTTAGGAGCTCCGGCTTAGTTCTAGATTCTAGCATTACAACAGATCACGTTGATCATCAAAAACTCTACCAGTTTCTCTTTGTTCCAGTAGAGACGCTATGCCTGGGTCAAGCCCTATCCTTGGCCTGTGCACAGATTTGACAAATACTCCCCGGGAAGAAAATGGTCAGAGACAATCAGCACATTTAGAAAGGGCTGTTTCTGGCCGGACGTGGTGGCTCACGCCTGTAATCCCAGCACTCTGGGAGGCCGAGATGGGCAGATCACCTGAGGTCAGGAGTTTGAGACCAGCCTGACCAACGTGGTGATACCCCGTCTCTAATAAAAATACAAAATTATCTGGGTGTGGTGGCACATGGCTGCAATCCCAACTACTCGGGAGGCTAAGACAGGAGAATCAATTGAACCCGGGAGGCAGAGGTTGCAGTGGGCCTAGATTGCGCCATTACACTCCAGCCTGGGCAATAAGAGTGAAACTCCGTCTCAAAAAAAAAAAAAAAAGGGAAAGGCCTCTTTCCTCTCCAGAGTTTCAATTCATTAGTCCTCATTGATGGCACAACTCTGCAATGTCTTAAAAAGGTGATTTTTGTAACTTACTCTGTTTTTTCTAGTTGCTTCAGTAGGAGTGTTGAATTGTTCCTACATATACATCCTCTCCAGAAGAGGAAGCCCTCTGAAACCCTTTCAACATTTAGCCATGGTGAGGTCATCCAGGTATACACGGCTGAATAAACCCAGAGCATACCATGGCCCCTGCTCCACACCTCCACTACAGCGAGGACAGGCGGCCCAAGCAGACCAGAGTCTTTTTGCATTGAAACTGGGGACCGTGAGCCTTTTTGTTTTTACAGTGGGTGGAAAGTGTGACAAAGCTGTGAGAATAAGTCTGGAAGCTTCCAATGGCTATGCCCCATGCTCATGGCAGAGGCCAGTCTCCAGCAGGAGGAAATGAAGCCCTTCCACGGAAAGGAGAAGCATTGGGAGCACCTAGGGGATGTTGGAGTCCCTGATTCCAGTCACTTGCTCCTGCTATGGTTGGTTACCTGAGCCACACACTTCCCTTTTCTTCGTGAGTTAGTTCCAGTTTCTTTTTTTTTTTTTTTTAAGTTATTTGTGTATATTTATGGGGTACATGAGAAAATCTGTTATATGTATATAATACATAGCGATCAAGAAGGGGCATTCAGGGTGTCCGTCATGTGAGTACAATACTTTTTTGTTAAGTGTAGTCATCCTACTCTGCTGCGGAATATTGAATTTATTCCTTTTATCTTACTGTATGTTTGTATGTTTTAACACTTCTCTTTATCCACCCGCCCCTCCACCACTGTCCCTTCCATCTCTATTAACTGTTTTTCCATTCTCTAGCTCCACGTGTTCAATTTTTTTAGCTGCTACATATAAGTGAGAAAATGCAATATTTGTTGTTCTATGCCCGACTTTTTTCACTTAAGAGAATAACCTCCAGGCCTTGTGGCTCTCTGAGCAGCACCATGGTGGTTGGCAAGAACAAGCGCCTTACAAAAGGCAGCAAAAAGGGAGCCAAGAAGAAAGTGATTGATCCATTTTCTAAGAAAGATTGGTATAATGTGAAAGCAGCTGCTATGTTCAATATAAGAAATATTGGAAAGACGCTAGTCACCAGGACCCAAGGAACCAAAATTGCATCCGACAGCCTCAAGGGTTGTGTGTTTGAAGTGAGTCTTGCTGATTTGCAGAATGACGTATTTGCATTTAGAAAATTCAAGCTGATTACTGAAGATGTTCAGGGCAAAAACTGCCTGACTAAGTTCCATGGCATGGATCTTATTCATGACAAAATGTGTTCCATGGTCAAAAAATGGCAGACAATGATTGAAGCTCACATTGATGTCAAGACTACTCATGGTTACTTGCTTCGTCTGTTCTGTGTTGGCTTTACTAAAAAACGCAACAATCAGATACGGAAGACCTCTTATGCTCAGCACCAACAGGTCCGCCAAATCCAGAAGATGATGGAAATCATGACCCAAGAGGTGCCGACAAATGACTTGAAAGAAATGGTCAATAAATTGATTCTAGACAGCATTGGAAAAGACATATAAAAGGCTTGCCAATCTATTTATCCTCTCCATGATGTCTTTGTTAGAAAAGTAAAAATGCTGAAAAAGCTCAAGTTTGAATTGGGAAAACTCATGGAGCTTCATGGTGAAGGCAGTAGTTCCAGAAAAGTCACTGGGGACAAGACAGGTGCTAAAGTTGAACGAACTGATGGATATGAACGACCAGTCCAAGAATCTGTTTAAAGTTCAGACTTAAAATGGTGGCAAATAAAAAGTCCTATTTGTGATTAAAAAAATAATAATCTCCAGTTCCATCCATGTTGCTGCAAATGACATGATTTCACTCTTTACGGCTAAACAGTATTCCATTGTGTATATATACCACATTTTCTTTATTCTTCCATTGATGGACACTTAGGTGGATTCCATATCTTAGCTATTGTGCATAGTGCTGCAATAAACATGCAAGTTTGCAGATATCCTTTTGATACATTGATTTCTTTTCCTTTGGGTAGATACCCAGTAGTAGGATCACTGAATCAAATGGTAATTCTACTTTTAGTTTTTTTAAGAAATCTCTGGTCAGGCACGGTGGCTCATGCCTGTAGTCCCAGCACCTTGGGAGGCCAAGGCAGGTGGATCACCTGAGATCAGGAGTTCGAGACTAACCTGGACAACATGGTGAAACCCCGTCTCTACTAAAAATACAAAAATTAGCCAGGCATTGATGGTGGGTGCCTGTAATCCAAGCTACTCAGGAGGCTGAGGCAGGAGAGTTGCTTGAACCCGGGAGGCAGAGGCTGCAATGAGTTGAGATTGCACCACTGTACTCTGCCTGGGCGACAAAGTGAGACTCTGTCTCAAAAAAAAAAAAAAAGAAAAAAAGAAATCTCCACACTGTTTTCCATAGTGGTTGTACTCATTTACATTCCCACCAACAGTGTAAAAGACTTCCCCTTTTTCCATATCCTTACCAAGATGTTATTTTTTTTTTTTTTGTCTTTTTAATAAAAGCCATTCTGATTGGAGTAAGATCTCATTGTGGTTTTGATTTTTATTTCTCTAATGATGAGTGATGGTGAGCATTTTTTCATATACCTGTTGGCCATTTACATGTCTTCTTTTAAGAAATGTCTATTTATGTCCTTTGCCCACTTTTTAATGGGATTATTTGTTCTTTCCTTTTTGAGATTTTTGAGTTCCTTTTATATTCTGGATGTTAGTCCCTTGTTGAATGAATAGTTTGCAAATATTTTCTCCCTTTCAACAAGTTGTCTCTTCACTCTGTTGATTGAAACAATCAACTGCTGTTCAGAAGATTTTTAGTTTAATATAGCCCCGTTTGTCTGTTTTTGTTTTTGTTGTCTGTGCTTTCAAGGTCTTAGTCATAACTTCTTTGCCTGGGCCAATGTCCAAGAGAGTTTTTCTTAGTATTTTTATAGTTTTAGATCTTATTTTTCAGTCTTTAATCCATTTTGAATTTATTTTCGCATATGGTGAGAGAGAAGGATCCAATTTCATTCTTCTACATGTGGCTATCCAATTTTCCCAGCACCCTTTATGGAAGAGGGTGTCCCTTCCCCAGTGTAAGCTCTTGGCACCTTTGTTGAAGATCAGTTGGCTGTGTTCTCTAGTCTGTTCCATTGGTCTATATGTCTATTTTTATACAAATACCATGCTGTTTTGGTTACTATAGCCTTGTAATATATTTTGAAGTCCTGTAACATGATGCCTCTAGCTCCAATTTCTTGAGAGGCTGGTCCATCTCTATTTTCTTTGCCCTTGGGCTTTATAAGACACCCCTATGTCCATATAATACATTATCCTTTTCTTCTTAGGCAGGGCAGAGGTGGTTTATGTTACCTGTAATTCAACGGGTCTTAACTAAGACTACTTCTTTAATGGCAGGGCAGTTTAGAAGGGTCTGGTGAAATGTGTCTCCCTCATTGCCCAGAAGGAAGAGAAAGAGGATGAATGGTGATATTTCTGAGACCACAACTTTGGATCATGAATCCTCAGGTCAAGGAGAAACCGATGCCTCTGGATTCTGATCACTCTACTCCACCATGGGAAGAAATTCAGACATGCTTAAGAAGTTGTCTGAATCTGTCGTCCAAAGCCAAACTGTCTTACCTTAATCTTTGATTAAACTGCATTCCCACCCCCAAACAATATTTAAAAATGAGGGGAATGGAAACGGGAGATTCCTGTGTTTGTACATTTCACTTACTCCTGGGGCTCCTGAGTTGCAGAGGAGCCTGAAGTTTACACCAGAGGGTAAAGAAGATAGCTATTTGGACATCACACACCACTTTGCCAGTTTCCGTTCTCTTGAATTATTTACCATCTAATTGTCTGCATTGAAACAGAATCTGGAAACACAGAGTCAGAGTTGTAGCCCTATTTGCAAGTTACAGAAAGAAAACTAGAGCTCAGTGAAGTACCTGGGGCAGAAGCACTTCATGGGTTTCTGAAGTTCTCTTACCTTAGGAGGGCTGTGAATGCAGGGGGTGAAACCAGCACAGCAGCAGAGAGAAAGAGAACCTCGGTCTGGAAGGGGCCTTAGAAGTCACTAGTCCAGACTCCCCTTTGAGGTCACTCTCTCCCTCCTGTGTAAAAAGGTCTGGCGTCTAGTCTGTACTTTCCCTTCAACTGGCTATGTCACCAAGAGCATCTGAACCTTGATTTCTTCATCTGTAAAAGATAGAATACAAAGGAGGATGGGATGGAAAATAAACCTGTCTATAAATTTAAAAAATCGTTATCACAAATTTTATTTTCACCATTGTACCAATAATTCCTTCTTTTCCTTCTTTTATTCTTCTTTCTTTCTTTTTCTTTCTTTCTCTTTTCTTTCTTTTGCCTTCCTTCCTTTTCTTTTTCTCTCTTTTCTGACTCTCTCTCTCTCTCTCTCTCTCTCCTTCCTTCCTCTCTCGCTCTCTGTCTTTTTTTCTTTCTTTTTTATTTTTTTCAAGACAGGGTCTCACTCTGTGTGGCCCAAGCTGGAGTGCAGTGGCATGATCTTGGCCCACTGCAGTCTCAAACTCCTGAGCTCAAGCAATCCTTCCATCTCAGCCTCCCTAGTAGCTAGTAGCTAGGACCACAGATGTGTACAACCATGCTTGGCTACTTTTTTTTTTTTTTTTTTTGAGACAGAGTCTTGCTCTTTCACCCAGGCTGGGGTGCAGTGACGCGATCTCAGCTCACTGCAACCTCCGCCTCCCCCGTTCAAGCAATTCTCCACCTCTCCGGTTCAAGTCGGCCTCAGCCTCCCGAGTAGCTGGGACTACAGGTGTATGCCACCATGCCCGGCTAACTTTTGTATTTTTTTAAGGAGAGACGGGGTTTCACCATGCTGGCCAGGCTGGTCTCAAATTCCTGACCTTGTGATCTGCCCGCTTCAGTCTCCCAAAGTGCTGGGATTATAGGCATGAGCCACCATGCCTGGCCCATGCTCAGCTACTTTTTGTATTATTTTTCTTTTTGTAGAGACAGGGTCTCACCATATTGCCCAGGCTAGTCTCAAACTCCTGGGCTCAAGCAATCCTCTGCCTAGGATTCCCAGTCAGTGCTGGGATTACAGGTGTGAGCCACCATGCCTGGCCTGCACCAATAATTTCCCATAGAAAGAAATATTACTAGCTATGAAAATTTTAAAATAAAGTAGAAAACTTAGAAAAGTATAATGACAAATAAAACTCACTTGTCTCACTGCTCAGTAGAAATCACTCATTAGCCGAGCATGGTGGCATGTGCCTGTAGTCTCAGCTACTCGGGAGGCTGAGGCAGGAGAGTCACTTGAACCCGGGAGGCAGAGGTTGTGGTGAGCCGAGATTGTGCCACTGCACTCCAGCCTGGAAAACAGAGTGAGACTCTCTCTCTGTTTTTTTTTTTTTTTTTTTTTGTGTGTGTGTGTGTGTGTGTGTATATATATAATTTTTTTTTTTAATTTGAGACAGGGTCTCACTCTGTCACCCAGGCTGGAATGCAGTGGCTTGATTATTGCTCACTGTAGCTTTAACCTCCTGGGCGCAGGAGACCCTCCTGCCTCAGTCTCCTAAGTAGCTGGGGCTACAGGTACACATAACATGCCTGGCTAAGTAAAAAAAAAAAATTTTGTAGACATAGGGTCTTGATATGTTGCCCAGGTTTGTCTTGAACCCCTGTCCTCAAGTGATCCTCCAGCCTCAGCTTCCCAAAGTGCTGGGATTACAGTTGTGAGCCACTGTGCCCAGCCCATAATATTATTTGATACATTGTCTTTCAGTCTTTTTCTAACTAAATATGTATAATTGAGAATTTTTAATTATACTGTTTTATAGCTTAGTTTTCCCCTATTCAATATTTTCTAGTGCGTCTCTTCTCTATGTCAGTAAATATTCTTCAAAAACAAGAATTTTGGCCGGGAGCGGTGGCTCATGCCTGTAATCCCAGCACTTTGGGAGGCTGAAGTGGGCGGATCACAAGGCTGGGAGCTCAAGACCAGCCTGGCCAACATAGTGAAACCCTGTCTCTACTAAAAATACAAAAATTAGCTGAGCATGGTGGCATGCACCTGTAGTCCCAGCTACTCGGGAGGCTGAGGCAGAAGAGTCACTTGAACCCGGGAGGCAGATGTTGCAGTGAGCCGAGATCGTGATACTGCACTCCAGCCTGGGAAACAAGCGAGACTCAGTCTCAAAAAAATATATATATATATATAAAAAAATTAGAGACAGGGTCTCACTATATTGCCTAGGCTGGTCTCAGACTCCTGGGCTTAAGTGATCCTCCTGCCTTGGCCTCCCAAGATGCTGGAATGACAGGCATGAGCCACCACTCCTGGCCAATTTACGCATTTACTAGTTAGGGTCAATTTACACCACTAGTTTCAATGGAAATCAACATGATTTTTGATATTTGCAAGGAAAATGGTCCACTTCTTACAAATAGACTTCGGGATGAAAAATGAAGGACGAGGCATACACATCTACAGTGAGGAAAAGGATGATGCCTCCTTTTTCCTCATAGGCAACGGGGGGAGGGGAAAGGAGGTAAGTAAAGGCATGCTGGGGAATTCAGAGAAGCATCCACACCTGCTCATTATATCAAGTGTCTAGAGACTCTAAATAATTCAGGCACAGTCGGCTCCCTCCAGGGGCAGGTGTTGAGGAGAGTTTCCAGACAAGTGGCTCCTCTTGCAAAACTGGAGCAGACCAAGGATCTGATTACGTGAAAAGGGGTCCAGTTAGTAGCTGTGGCAACCTCCTTCTTCAGCCTCACAACTTGCCTTTGGGATCAGGTACAAGAAGCTTCTGGGAAAACACTACTGCTATGCCCCCTGTGGTGAAGAGTTTTGAAGCTCTGTTGTCTTGGGCTCGAATCCAGGTTCCTCCACTACAGTGTGATCTTGGGCAATTTACTGATCTTTAGGTTCTATACCTGTAAAATAGGGGTAACAATTCCCTCACTCAGATTATTGTGGCATCATACATAATTCATCTGGCCCCCTTACTATGATGCTTAGTACATAGTAGATCTGTCTTAAGAATGTCCTCACTTTATGTCCTAGGAATTGATGCTTGGACTTTAAATAAAAGAGAAATGTAGGGCCTGGTGCGGTGGCATGCACTTGTAACCCTAGCTATTCAGGAGCTGAGACAGAAGGATTGCTTGAGCCCAGGAGTTGAGTTTGAGAGCAGGCTGGGTTTTAGAGTGAGACCCCTGTCTCAAAGGGGAAAAAAAGCCATGTCAAGAACTAAGAGAAAGTCATTCCTGACAATCACTAATAGTAACAGCCAACAGTTACTGAAGGTTAACCACATGCTGAATACTGTGCTGAGTGCTTTGCATTTACTCTCACAAAACCATTTATGGATACATATTATCAAAATTCAGAGAAGTTAAGACACTTTCCCCAGGTCAAACAACTAGTAGGTGTTAGAATCAAGGTCCAAACCCTATTCTGCCTCTAAACTGAAAAGGCCTGTGTTCTTACCCTGTAGGTAAGAGGATCTCTGGAAGTTATTTTACTGATCAGCACTTCATTTCCAGGAGAGCAGCCTGAGGACAGGGAGAGGATAATTTGCTGGGCATTGATGAAGAGCAGGCCGACTTCCTTAGGTCTATGGGACCCGACTGCCCTCTAGCGTTAGAGGAATCCTGGGGCCAGATGGAATAAAGAGTGAGTTGATTTTCTTAGGTTATGGTGAATCCTTCTGCCTTCAGCATGGGATCATATCTGTCTAGTTTGGTGTTTTCCTACTGGCCAAAGGATTTCTCTTAGGGAGTAGGGTAAAATAGCCAGTAACGGGCAGGAGTTAAGGATAAGAATTACCTGAGTTTAGAGCAGCAATTCTCAGACAGATCAACGTTTGAACCATCAGGGGGAGGAAATGTCTCTTATCTCCAGCATCTGGCATGTAGTGGGTGCTCACTGGATACTGAATGAGGCTTTAAAATCTCATTCTCACTAATAGCAGAGTTCTGCAAAATAGCAGAGATCTGCAAACTTACATGAGGTGCCCTTAAGAGTGGTTATGAAGTTATTCATCGATTTTTGCCAGAAGTGCCAGTGAAAAAGACATTGTAACATTTAACTCAATGTCTACTACAGGAGACTCCACGGGGCACTTTCATAAGGAAGAGAGAACAATGATACTCCTCAATGGTTTAGAAATAAGTTGGAGTCAGGGAAGACGATCGTTTTAGACTGCCAGCCTCATACCAGCATCCTTAATGGTCCATGGATCTCAGAGAAAGCCCCCTCCACCTCAATAGCTCTGCCCAAGTAGCCTGTTTCAATAGCTACTCAGTAAACATCTGTGTGCATTATGCCTTGCTGGGCTCAGTGGGGGATACAAAGACAGATATACCAGATGTGGCTAATTGTGGTCAACATGGATGGTGCTTCTTCCATGAGCTAGGTGTCCAGTCCATGACCTGATTATTTACTGACAGGAATCTTCAACGTAAGTATTAGCTGTCTACTTTTTTCCAAATAAGGAAATTGAGGCTCATTGCAGCAAAAAACAATCCTGCAAGTTCCTACAATTTATAGATGGCAGTGCAAGTCATATCACTCCCAAATGCATACTCTTTCCGCTATGCCACTCTGGCCAATTCTTTGAAATATTAGGACTCCTTTTCTAAAATGCAGGTACCTCCAAGACAACATCTGTTTTTTTCTGCTTGGGCTGCCATAACAAAATATCATAGACTAGGTGGATCAAACAACAGAAATTTATTTTTCAGTCTGGAGATTGGGAAGTCCAAGATCAAGGTGCTGGCCAGTTCAGTTCCTAGTGAGGGCCCTGCTTCCTAGCTTGCAGGAGACTGTTTTGTCTTCTCACTGTGTCCTCACATGAAGGACGGGAGGTCAAGGTCTCTAGTATCTCTTATTTTTCTTTTTACCCAACAGTTTGTTGAGAGACATGTTTACCCAACAGTTTGTTCAGAGACATGCCATCTCTTACGAAAGCACCAATCCCACCATGAGGGCCCCACCCTCATGACGTCATCTAACCCTAATTACCTCCCAAAGGCCCCGTCTCCAAACACCATCACATTGAGGGGTAGGGCTTCAACGAGGAATTTGGGAAGGGCACAAACATTCAGTCCATAACAACATAACAACCTCCATCAAGCCATCAGTTTAAAAACAGATGGCTTTTCCTATACTTTGTTTCTTACATTTAGCTTTCTTTAGCCTAATTTCCTACTGACCCTTAGTTTGTAGCCTCTGCCTAGGGCAAGTCTACAACTCTTTTTTTTTTTTTTTTTTTTTTTTTTTGGAGACAGACTTTCGCTCTTGTCGCCCAGGCTGGAGAGCAATGGCACGATCTCGGCTCACTGCAACCCCCGTCTCCTGGTTCAAGAGATTCTCCTGCCTCAGCCTCCCAAGTAGCTGGGATTACAGGCGCCCGCCACCACGCCCAGCTAATTTTTGTGTTTTTAGTAGAGACAAGGTTTCGCCACGTTGTCCAGGCTAGTCTTGAACTGCTGACCTCAGGTGATCCACCCACCTTGGCCTCCCAAAGTGCTGGGATTACAGGCATGAGCCACTGCACCGGCCTACGACTTACTCTTTCCTCTCCAAAACTGCCTGGGAATTTTGTCTTTTCTCCATCTCTTATGGAGCACTTTAGCTTTCCCATATAAACCTGCATTACAAAACTTATCAATGAGCTCAAGGGAATAAAAGAGGCTTCCAAGAAAATCTACTCTTCGGAAAGTCACTAGGGGTAACTGTACCTAACATGGCTACCCCCTAATGTAGTAGCTTACCTGATTTTTATCTTCTCTTCCTCACAAAGAGGATCATGATTTTTGTTTGAGCAGGAATGTGCCCAGCTGTAAAACTCTATTTCCCAGCCTCCTCGCAGCTATAGTTGTTCACGTGGCCCCAAGAAACAGTTCCTCCTGATGAGATATAAGGGAAGTGACTGACTGGAGCTTCCAGGAAAGCTCTTTGAATGTGGGTGTGTTGGGCGAACTCAGCTGTGCACGCCTCTTTCCCCTGCCCTTCTTCCTGACTGGGACATAGATGGAACACAGGTGTGGAAATGGAACAGCCATCGTGGTGCAAGGGAAGTTGCGGAGTTAAGAATGTCAGGGCTGAAAGTTGGAAAGAGTCTGGGTTCCTAATGGCATCAGAATTGCCTTGTTGGTCTTGAGCTACTTCTGGACTTCTCATTATGGAAGAAAAACAAAACTCTCAGGTTACTTACAGTAGTGGTAATGCTGGGATAAATCACATAAGGGGCTTACTAAAAATTCCAATTCCTTGCCCCATCCTCAGAAATTTTGGCTCAGCAGATCTGGGTGCAGGAATCTACAGTTTTAGCTAGCCTCTGTGGTCATTCTGTTATAATGATCCTTGAACCACAGTTTGAAGTAGTCTGAGGTCCACAAATCCAGCAAATAGCAGAGGGGTGTGTGTGCGTGGAGAAGAGCGGGTCAGTGATGTTGCGTTTAGCTTTCAATGCCTACCAAAGACTTGGCCAGCTATGGCTGTCACATAAAAAAAAACCTGTTCAGCTAATTTGCAATTTAGTGATGAAGAGCCTCCCATACCCCCATCTCACTAGGAAGCTTATCCAAGCTCCCATTTTGTGAGTGTGGAAACTGAGGCAAAAATGTTTAGTTACCCAAGGTCATAATGCCAGTCAGTGACAGAGCTGGAAAAAAAATTCTGGAGTCCCAGTTCAGTGCTCCCTCCATTACACTGGGCTGCAAATAGCACCATGAATCTTTAGTGTCTGCTCACCTCTCCTTTCCATTTCCTTTCTGTGAGGCAGTGCAGTGGGACATTGTGGCTACCTCTCTGGCCACCATCCCAGCCCTCTTTTGTTCTCCAGCAGCCATACTGTTTAGGTGAATGAATCCTGCTCTCAGCTCCACGAATCAATTAGGATAATCTTCTTCCCCTATCTGATTTTCCTCCTTCCTTACCAATAGCACCCTTACTTTCTTGGAGCTGCAGTGTGCCCAAATAAAAAAGCTACACCTCCCAGATCCCTTTTAGAGAAGGGATGCCATGAGCTCGTTTTGGTCAAGCCACTGCGGGGGTCTTCCTGGAACGTCACTTAGAAGGGGCAGCGGATGTCACTTAGAAGGGGCAGCGGGCAGACACTCCTCTGCCTATGGTTCTTCCTTCTTCCTGCTGGCTGGAATGCAGTCCTGATGGTTGGAATGCCACTACCATGTGGACAAGAGCCTTGCCCTAGGACAGAAGAGCATAAACCAAAAGCAGCCCCAGTGCCTGATGGCCTTCATGGAGGCATTACCTCAGCCTTGAAGCTGCCTACTTCCAGAGCTCTTTTTACATGAGAAAAAGGAATGATCAAGTTCAAGCCCCAATTCTTTGAAGTTTCTGTGGGATGCAGTTAAACTCAATGTGTGCATTTACAGCAATGATTGATGCAGGCCAGTTTAATGAGTGAAACTTGGGGTTTCTGTCTGATGATAGTGGTCTTTCTTAGGGCCCAGATGCAGGCCTGCCTTCTCAGTGGTCTTCCCCAAGGGCCCCAGCTCTCTTAGGCTGCCTTCTATTTAAGATACCTGGGCATTTGTTGTCTGGTTGGGAGCTCATTGTGGTGTTTGTGACAGTTTCAGATAGGGCTGTTTATAGCCTTTTCAGGCAAGCTATGCCAGAACTTCCCATCCAGAGGGCAGGGCAGTCAGGGTGACTTGCCAGACCATGTAAGGGTCTGGATGAGAGGCAGGCTGTGCAGCCAGCCTGGGAACATGTTCCACACGACACCATCATTCTTGTGGTGGTGAAACATCCCCAGAGGAAAAGCAGCAGCACTGTAAGCGAGTGCTTACTTCTTTAGGAGACCCCCATGAGACAAGAAATCTTTCAACTGCAGACTGTCAGGCACCAGGGGCCCTAAGGACAGGAGCTAAATGGAGGGAGAGTGGGGAGGGTCTGAACTGTCAGGTGATCCTGAGGCAACAAGACGGGCAGGGAGGAGCTGGGGGATACAGTGAACTAAGGATGTCAGCTGGGGCTATGTGCCACCGTGGGAGCTCGCTCAGGTCGGACCCCACCAACTTCAGACCCTCACCGCACTTTTAGTCTTCAAGCTCTTGGGGCTTAATCTCCTGTTTTCCTTTCTTCTCTCCCTGTCTGAGTCCCTCTGTGGGTTTTGCCTATGTTGCTTCCCCCAACAAACACTGTTGAGGCAGATGTCTTGTCTCCCCAGACAGCTTTAAGAGAAGAGAACATGCCCGCAAGCAGGGCACAAGGGTCACAAGAGAGGAAAAAGAAGGGGGTAATGACAAATAAGGGAGAAAACTTTAATCATGCACAGGCTTTTCATAAAAAACTTTATTTCTCAAAAAGGGGAGAAGAATCCAAAGTATTAAAATAATCCTCTAATTTTTGTTTTGGAGGAAAAGGGTAGGACGACAAAATAATTCATACAAAAATTTCAAGCATCACTGCCGTAGATATTCCTCCGGCTCAGTGGGGAACATCCTGAAACTCGCACCTCCTGTCTGCAGCTCAGCTTCCAGCTGCATCACGGGGAACACAGCATCTCCTGGATGCAGGAAGCTGCAAGCATCTGGAATGCTTATTAATTTACCCCACAAATAAATACAAAAGGTCAATCTTCCCAGTGGAAATGATTCCGTCTATTTTTGTGACTTTCTGATGAGAATGCTAAAAAGAAGAGTTGCCGCTCTTCTAAAATTCCAAATCTTTTTCCTTTTTGAAGATGACTATGTGTGAAAGAAATAAAATGTGAAAAGATTTGTTAAGGATGACTGGCTCTAGTACCAACTAAATGCCAAGGGGGGCTGTAACTCACTGAGGTAATACAAAGCAGCCATGGATTTTCCTCGCCTTTTATATGGGGAAAATGCACCTTTCAATCCTAGAAGATAATTGGACTTGGCAAAGTCTCTATTGGTAGCAATTATTTTCTTACTTTAAAAAAAAAAAAAAAGGGGGTGAGCTGGGAGCCAGACTGCGCCCATCAGCCAAGACTGCTATTGCCAAACGGAGCCCAGAAGCATCCAAGTACACTTTCCAACAGGCAGACCCTACCAGGAACTGGGAGACAAGACTGGGCTCTCTCCTGAGATAAGACAAGTTTAACTGCAAAGACCTTTTGGAACATTCCCGGGTTTTCCTGGCTCTTTTCAGTTGGTGTTTCTCTGAGGAACCGGGAGGTTCTCATGAAGATACTTTAAACTTCCATGCTCTGAGAAATCTGAGACCACGTGGTCCTTCCCTCGCAGCAGCCACTTAGTAGTAAGCAGTCCCTCAAGTCCTACTGGTCCCCGGGCATGGATTCTCGATGTACTGATTCCCACTTCAGCTCCTGTGAAAAAGCATGAATAAAAGATGTAGCTTTTCCCAGCCTCTGCTTCCTGTCCATGCTCCAGACCCACCCTGCTGCTTCCCCCTCACTTGGTACCCTCTCTTCCTGCTAACTCCTCACCCATCCTCCCCAGGACAGCTGAGTCATCCTGTTCCCATAAACATGTCCTCCAATTACTATAAATCATGATACACCCCTTCTCGTGAAACTGTGTGTGAACCCCTCTTCTGTATTTTATCCCCAGTGCATTTTGACAATGCTATTAATACAAGTGCTGTCTCTGATATCAGTTTAGCATCTGAATTGCATACCATATTTTGACATTTGAGCATGTTTTGGGGGTACGACAACATTTACCAAAATGGTTTCACCTCCTCCTCAAATACTCTTTAAATCTTAGAAAGAAAGGGACATGCTCTTGGTATCCCCTAGAAGTCTTAGCACAGGGGACTCATTAGACAGTTACTGAATACATCAAAGGGTTACTGTTCATTCACTTTCCTCTTGCTCCCAGCTCAGACCTAGGGAACATCAGGGGTTTTCCTGGGCCTGGCTTGGTGTTCTACAATGTATACAGTGGAGGCAGGGTTCCCTCATTATCACTTTACTGAGCATGTACTATGTACTAGGCACTGTGTTGAGCCCTGGGGATAAAGTGGTGAATAATAGATACAAGGCCCTGTTTTCGTGGAGCTGATATTATAGTGGGCGAGGCAGCCAAAGGACAGGTGAGTAAATAGTCTCCTGTGGTGCTCAAGTGCAGTGATGGGTGCTATGACAGAGGCTGTGTGGTGGAGCTAGGGACACGCTGGGAAGGGTGGTCAGGGAAAGCCTCCCTAAAGAAGTGCCTTTTGGTTGAGACCTGAACAGTGAGAAGGAGCTGGCTGGAGAAAACCAGAGGTCCTGCAGGCAGAGAGAAGAGCAAGTAGGAAATGCAGCGAGGGTGGGATATGCTTGGGGTAGTGGTTGGCAAGGAGAGTGAAACCAGCAGGATTCAGATTCTGGTTCAATAGCATAGAGACCACATGACTTTGGACACGCTACCTAACTTCATGCCTCAGTTTCTTCATCTGGAAAAAGAATTCATTTTGTAGAATGAAGTGAGAGCATGCTTGTGACACATTTAGCACAGTGCTGGGAATGTAGTAAATGCTCAATAAAATCTCTATTGTCATTAATGCATTTCACAAGGAATTTAACTCAACCAGCTTTCACTCTGAGCTGGTGTTGGAAGGACAATGAAATGGTCTTTTGTTCTTCCCTCATCCTGGATTTTCATTTGAATGCTGGGTGCCCCAGCCCTTAAAAATATATTGCTATTTCTTTTTCAAGTACATGGAGTATAAAGATCAGTGCAAGTGATGTGATAATTACATCAAATCCCAACATAAAAGAAATGGGGAACTAAAAATAAAGAGTATAATGACTAAGAATAACTGAGTTAAATTCCCTTTTATAATCTTTAACAATTCGGTGAGAACTATTTCTCCAGGCAGATCACCTACTCAAAAAGTTCAGAAGGATTAAAATGTGTGTCTTTTTGTTTTGTTTTGTTATAGAGATAGGGCCTCACTCTCTCCCAGGCTGGAGTACAGTGGCACCATCTTAGCTCACTGCAGCCTCGAACTCCTGGGCTCAAGGGATCCTCTTGCCTCAGCCTCCTGAGTAACTGGGACTACAGGCTCACGCCACCACACCTGGATAATTTTTTCATCTCTGTAGAGAGGAGGTCTTGCTGCGTAGCCCAGGCTGGTCTTGAACTCCCTGACTCATGAGATCCTCCTGCCTCAGCCACTCAAAGTGTCAGGATTATAGGTGTGAGCCACTGCACGTGGCCTAAAATGTTTTGAGTGGTTGAAATAATTCTCAAATATTCAGAAAACGTGTCATAAATGTATTATTGGAGGTTTTCTTTCTTTTTTTTTTTTTTGAGATGGAGTTTAGCTCTTGTCGCCCAGGCTGGAGTGTAATGGTGCGATCTCGGCTCACTGCAACCTTGGCTTCCCAGGTTCAAGTAATTCTCCTGCCTCAGCCTCCTGAGTAGCTGGGATTATAGGCGTCCGCCACCACGCCTGGCTAATTTTTTGTATTTTTAGTAGAGACAGGGTTTCACTATGTTGGCCAGGCTGGTCTTGAACTCCTGAACTCAGGTGATCCACCCGCCTCGGCCTCCCAAAGTGCTGGGATTACAGGCGTGAGCCACTATGCCCACCCAGCCTATCTCTCTCTCTTATCTTGACCAAGCATGTGAGTCAAGGGGAGGTGTCTTCCCCACCTCAACATACCCCTGGACCACACAGTGCTTCATAAGGAACTTCTTTCTCCCCAACCAGAGTCTTTCTTACCCAGTCCAAATCGGTAACCATCAGAAAAGCGAGTGCTGGCATTCCAGAACACACAGGCACTGTCGACGTGCTGCAGGAAGAACTCTGCTGTGTTTTCTGCAGGGTAAAGAAAGACAAACCAAGTTAGGATGATACCCAGAGAACATCCCTGTTTCCAGCCATTCATTGGTGACAGATCAGGGCAGAGTCTGAGTCCCCACTGGGCCTCCCTATGTGTTCTCACATATTAAATATTCAGGCTTGTGAAAAATCTCAACAGGAAGAAGACAAATCACCTTCATCAATCACAGGGTTGTGGAAAGACTGGGTTGGAATCCAGATCTCCCATGCAGGTGACCTGCCGAAACTTCCAACTTATGGGCTCCAGAGCCAGAATGCCTAGGCCTGAACTCCAGCTGTACACCCACCGGCTTTGTGACCTTCTGCAGGTGTATAAAACTCTCTGTGTCTGGGTGAAAAGGGACTTACATTACCTAGCTGATAGGGTTGTAGAGAGGATGAAATCAGCACCTGGGGAGTACTCATCCTAGTGCCTAGCACACAGTGAGTGCTTGGTAAGTGCTGGCTGTTAATATGGGTGGCACTGCTCTGGTGCCCCAATTAACTGACTGTAAATTCCTCGAGGGGGCCCTACTGGCATCCTCCACCACTGAGGCTCCAGTATCTGACACCCAGGAGTGTCCCTGCATACATATTTGTGGAATAAATGAATGAATGAATGTGCAGAGTTGGTTCTGCCCTTAATCTCCTGGGCCTTGGTTTCCTCAGCTGTAAAATTGGTTTATTTTAACTACTTTGTAAGATTTGTTGCATGCATTAAATGATAACGCCGCTGACAGGGTTAGTCATCTTCAAAGCAGAGCTAATCATCCCTGCCCCGCCTCCTCCGGCTGTGACATCAAAGTACCAAATGCAACCACTACTAAGCATTACCATAAGCCTACTCAAATGATGTTTTTCTGCAGGCCAAGAGGGGCTAAGAGGAGCAGGATCAGAAAGCAGCAAAGGCAGACACTATGCAGGAAGCATCTGGACACTGACCGTTCTCTGTGACGATGACATCCGTGTGGGAGCTGCCGTACTTGTGGATGTGGTCAATGGCATCCTGAACGTTGTCCACTACTTCAATGCATAATTCCAGGTCCCCATACTCAGTTCGGAGTGACTTCACTTCGGAGGGGCTGAAGGTCAGATAGGAGGCAAATTTGGGGCCTGCGTGAATTTTTACCTGGAACAGAGGAAGTCCAGGGGCAATAACATAAAAACAACTGAAATAAGCAAGCTCCTAGGATAGAACAGAAAGGTGAGCCTGTAAAACCACAGCCCAAAGTGGCTCCTGTGGCCTCGACAACAGAACTAGTCCTACTTTCCTCCCTCCAGCATGATCTGACCGGCCACTTGCAAGCAAAGGGCCCTCAAGGCAGTTGGAACAGGGATTGAAGCAGGAAACCTTTGAACGTTAAGGATGTGCAAGGTGGGCCGGGCACAGTGGCTCACGCCTGTAATCCCAGCACTTTGGGAGGCTGAGATGGGTGGATAACTTGAGGTCAGGAGTTCGAAACCAGCCTGACCAACATGGCGAAACCCCGTCTTTACTAAAAAATTAGCTGGGTATGGTGGCAGGTAATCTCAGCTACTTGGGAGGCTGAGGCAGAATTGCTTGAACCTCGGAGGCAGAGGTTGCAGTGAGCCGAGATCATGCCACTGTACTCCAGCCTGGGTGACAGAGCAAGACTCCGTCTCAAAAAAAAAAAGAATAAAAAAGAATGTGCAAGGCATTCAGTGGGTTATCAACATAAGGCCTTGACTTCTGGTATTTTACTAAAACGAATACTTAACAATAAAGATCCCAGTCCCTACATATGGTACCTAGGCACTGGACTCGCATGGAAAGAGGGAGGTGCCACATATACATTCCTACTCCCTGTACCCTGGCGAAGTCCCAGGTTTGCTTTAGAGGTAAGCAGTACTTGGTTAGGTACCTGGTTAGGTACCTAGTACTTGGTTTCAGCACCTCAAACTCTGGCTACTCATTTGATTTACAACTGTGTCACTCTGGCCCCACCTCTAGGTTCAGCTCAGCCCTAGGCTCTGGTTCTAATCCTGCTTCTGGTTGGAGGAATTTAAGTATTTTGAGACTGGTCACTGAGGGCCCCAATCACAAGCTGGATCCCACTTAAGCCTTGTTCTCTGAGACATCCCCAGGACAGGCTTCATGCCTTGATTCTTTGGGACCAAGCTTTTGCCTTGGCTCAAGTTATGAGTGGTGTCTGCCCTATCCTCATGAGTCCCAAGGCCCTGCCATTGTTTCCTATCTGGGATCTCACTTCCTCTGTGTTCCTTGGAGACTGGAATCCCACCCCTGTGCAAGCCATCCTTCTGGCTTTACTTTATGCCATCCAATAGTGCTGGATGAAGTACACATAGTGACTCATTTTGATTTGGAATTTCAAGGCCATTCTCATTTTAATGACTGAGGATAACACTGGTGTGTTCAAATTAGGTCTAGGGGTAGGGTTTAGTCCTGGCTAAAGGAGAGCTTTCCTCCTGTCTAATCCAGTTCACTGTGGTGCTTGGCAAACACAGGTGCCCAACCAACAGGCTTCCTTACCAAAGTAAAGTAAGGCCCCCAAACATGAATGATCATGTGATCTAACTTCCTTGTAATCTGTGGAGTACAGTTTCATTTTCAAAACAATTCTTTCCAGTTCTCACCGGGACCATGCCACATTTATAAGCTAACTGGAGCCTTCCTTTCCAGTCAAAGGATGGAAGGGAAGAGACACATGCTCAGAGTCAAAGCAACCAAGGCCAATAAGCACATTCTCTACTGCCATGCTGCTTTATATAATTCTGAAAGTGTACTGTGACATCAGAAATTAAAGCTTAAAATGCATCCATGCAGAGAATTTAACAGATTGTCCATTTCTGCCTTGAGGGCATCTATTATATTTTCTTGCAGGCATGAATTTAGGACACAGCACAACTTTATATTTGAAATTAATTGGCTTTTGGTTTGTTTACAACCTTAACAACACGGTAAAACATAATCCAGGGAGACATTCTACAAATTACTGAATCCCAAATATCACTACATTAAGTACATTAATATTGGTAACCAAAGACACTGGGGGCAAGCAGTGAACGTATATAAGTTTTTGGTTTGAAACATTTCTGCACCATCTTTTCAAATCAAATTCAAAAAATAATATACGTTTGGGAACACCCTGATAGGTGAACAAAAGGTTGCCAGAAACAGTTCAGTCAGCATAGTGCCATGTGGTCTGTCTTACCTTTGGACCCTCTTTAGCACACAACACATTCCACTTTGTAATAAAGCTATTTGTGTATTGGTTTGGTTCAACTACTAGAGGGCGGGAGTTGTGTTTTACTCACCTCTGTACTTAGCATGGAACTTTGTACATAGGAGATATTAAAAAATATTGTTTCTTAAACTGCCTTATGTGGTATGGCCATGCCTGGTTTAATTCCGCAGGATTCTAAGACAGGAAGTAATGTACTAGTCCTGTGGAACTCTTACCTGTTCCACTCTCAGCATATCAATGATCTGGTCAAATAATGGTGTCCTGAGCAGATCCCGGTGGATTAACAAAGTCTCCAAAGCATTACAGGCAGCTGGATATTCACATTTAGAGTCTCTGACTGAAAGATGAGCAAAGAATTGTTTCCACTAATATGATCCAGAGCTGCAGAGGACGTAATATTTCCCCCTTGTGAAAGAGGAGACCCCATCCAGCTCACCTAGCCTGGTGACCTTATCAACACTGGCCTCGGAATCCACATACATGTGACAGATCCCTTCGCTGTGCCCCATCACTGGAATCCCCTTAGCAGCTTTCTGGATGTCTCTGACCAGCTGGGAAGAGCCACGTGGAATGATCAGATCTATCATTTTGTCTAGGCGACAAAGATCTTCAACTTCTTCTCTGGTATTCACCTTTAGAAGGAAAGAAGAAAATGATAAAGATGACATCTTCTGACCACACAAAATATGAAAATAGCAGCTTCTCTTTTACAGATAAACATCTGTACATTCTGAGAACTAAGTGAGACACTGTGAAACTTCTTCTAAAAACAAAATTAAGCTCCCGATCATGGGAACCAAAAAGTTGTCCAGCAAATGCTTATCAAACACTATATATTCGATGCTGTGCTCTGCATCACGGATCACACAGGACGCAGGGCATGCCCTCAAAGAGCTCAGCATCAAGTAGCGAAGGCAGCACTAGGGTACTGCTAGTCATAATATTGGGCAGACAATTTTTAAAATGCCAGAAGGAGCACAAAGGGGTATCTATGGAGGTTAAATGCAGTACACTACTTCAGGCCATGAAGATCACAAAAGGGAGTGGCTGCTCTGTTGGTTTTCTATTCACAGCATTGAGGAAATGTTGGGTTGGTCTTGCTAGGGAGTCATGGTTCTCATGACTTCTGATGACAACTTCTACCCTGGGATGTGGACTGGAATGACTTAACGAGCCTGTGTGAGGATACTGAGATTATGGGCATTTTGTTTTCTCTTGATTTTTAATTTTTCTCCATATGGTCATATTACTTTTACAACAAATATATGTATGTACCAGAATGTTCACAGCAACTTTATTCTACACAGCCCAAAACCGGAAACAACCTAAATATTCATCAACAGAAGAAAAGATGAACTGTAGTACATGCAGGTAAACGGAACACTACATGGCGATTAAATGAGAAAACTACTGCTAGATGCAACAATGGGAATGAATGCCACAGACATAACGAAGGAATGACAGGCAACATAAACGTGTGTTTTGTTTGATCTCATTTATATAAAGTTCAAGAATGGGCAAAAGGCCGGGCGTGGTGGCACATTCCAAGCACTTTGGGAGGCTGAGGCAGGCAGATTGCCTGAGCTCAGGAGTTCGAGACCAGCCTGGGCAACATGGTGAAACTCTGTCTCTACAAAAAACAAAAAAACCTCAAAAATTAGCCAGGTCTGGAGGCACACACTTGTAGTCCCAACTACTAGGAAAGCTGAGGTGGGTGGACTGCTGGAGCCTGGGAGGCTGAGGCTGCAGTGAGCCAAGAGCTGAGATTGTGCCACTGCACTCCAGTCTGGGCAACAGAGCAAGACTATGTCTCAAAAGAGAAAGGCAAAAGTAATTTAATGTGACAGAAGTCAAAAAAGTAGTTTGTGGGGAAGGCGGCTCATATTGACTGGGAAGGGCACAGGGGGCCCTCTAGGATGTTGGACTGTTCTGGATCTTGATATGGCTGGTGGTTATATATGTGTGTGTGTGAACAGTCACAGAGTTGTTCACAGGATCTGTATACTTTCTGTATGTTACACATCAATAGGAAGAAAAGGAGGGAGGGCACCTGTGTAAGCTAGGATGTGGTAAAGCTGGGATTTGAATCTCTAAAATCTATGCTCTTTCCAACCACTATGTTGGCATAAGAAAAAAACCAGATTCTGGTCACTGAGTGTGTAATAAGCAGGCTTGTAGACATTCTCCCAGTAGCCAACAGAATCCTGGAATGTTGGAGCAAATGAGCCACAAAAAAAAAAAAAAAAAAAAAAGGATCTGGAGTCAGCCTAGGTCCAAATCTAAACTCTATCACACACCGTGTGACTCTTGGGGAATTACTTTACCTCTGAATCTGTTTTTCCCAATGTAGAAAATGAGTCTAATAATTAATGATATTTTCCTCATGGGACTGTTGTGACGATCGAATGAATTAATGGATAAAATGAGCCTTGCACATAGTAGGTACTCAACAAGTAGTAGCTATTATTACCAAACTTCATTTGACAGTTGAAGAGAATGAGAAATGGTCAGTTAAAGTAATGCCCTTAAATAATAATAGTGATAACAGCATGATCTGATACTCAACACACTGCATGACAGTTTATGACAAACTTTTGTAAAGTTTCTCATCTGACTTACCCTAGATCACTCTGCCAATGACAGGAACATAGGCCTCACACTCTAGGTCTGGTACTCCTGCTGCCTTGTGACCCAAAAAATGAAGGTCTAATTGACATCCTTGTAAATAAATAGTGCCAAGATGCAGCTATAAGGCAGGGGCCTTCCTAAGTCACTGAGGACCCATCTGGCTCTGTAGAATGGCCTAAAGTCTGTGGGCTCACAGGCCTGCTGGAGTGTCAAGTCTGCCTGTAGTCTTGGCTCTGTGTGGCCTAAGTTTTGCTTTAAATTCCCAAACACCTGACCTGGCCCCTCTGGGCCTGACTTGGTGCATTCCCAGGGACCTACCAGCTGCACGGCCTCCTTGACTCCATGGATTGAGAGGGCCTCCTGGGTCAGAAGGTGGAGAATCCGGTTGCTGTGTGCAGCCTCCTTCCCTCCTTTGAGTAACAAGCCGTTACCACTTGCGATAGCCAAAGCTGCCACCTGCAGATCAAAGGGAGAGCAGTGGATCAAAGGGGACAAACAGTAATAGCAACAGTGATGTTAGCATTCATAAGCACTCTTTCTGTGTGCTAAGTCATCACTGGGGCATTTCTGCAAGACAGGTATGTGGCCAGAGAGGTAGTGAGCCAGCATCAGCCAGGGATTGATGACAGGCCTCAGTGGTATGCGAGCCCCTTGGTGAACACACTGGTGTAAGGGGATGTCAGAGAGTACCCTTCACAGAGCATTCCAGATTCCACAGTCACCTATGTCTTATAGTAAAGAGGTGCTAGTTTTTTGTTTTTAAAATAGAATTTCCCTTTGAGACTTCAGGGCTAGTGCAAAGAAAGAGCTGGTATCCTATAGGACAGTCCAGTGGGGGAAATGCTCCCAGAATTCAGGGAGGGAGTTTAGGGTAATAAAGTGGGGCCACTCTCTAATGACACCTTGTATTTCCCAGCACAGCTGCTTGGCAAGAACTTTAACATATGCTTTCTCAACAGGAGGCTGTGATATGTCAACTTGCTTAAAGGGGGTTGCATTCTTTTCTTTTTTTGAGATGGAATCTCGCCCTGTTGCCAGGCTGGAATGCAGTGACGTGATCTTGACTCACTGCAACCTCTGCCTCCTGGGTTGAAGTGATTCTCCTGTTTCACCCTCCTGAGTAGCTGGGATTACAGGTCCCACCACACCCAGCTAATTTTTGTATTTTGTAGTAGAGACAAGGTTTCACCATGTTGGCCAGGATGGTCTCAATCTCTTGACCTCATGATCCACCTGCCTTGGCCTCCCAAAGTGCTGGGATTACAGGTATGAGCCACCATGCCTGGCCGAGCGTTGTATTCTAATTTTCATTAACTACTGAAAGTTCTTTTTCCTAACAGACGTACCTATAGGAAGCCATCAATGACGCTAACAATAAAGGTGTCCTTTTCACACGGGTCAAGCCAGTTATACATGAATGACAGCAGCAGGCTATCAGAGACTTGTGGTCAGAGAACAAAGTGAACCACAAGCTAAGATATTTGGAAATTTGCTCCTGCACTGTGGTATGGTAGGTTGATTTGGGCTACAGTCCGAGCTGCACCTTACAAGTGTGACAGGAATCTTACCTTCTATGAGGTTCAATTTCTCCAGCTCTAAAATGGACATATGAACAACTACTTTAGGATACTGGAGGAATCAAGAACCTATATTACCTCAAGAACAACCTGAGAATAAAGTCTCAAAAATTATCTTTTTTTTTTTGTTAAAAGACCTTCACACACACACAACTGTCTTTGGGAAGCTTATCTCCAGTATTGAAAATATATCCTTCAGGATACAAAATCAATGTGCAAAAATCACAAGCATTCTTATACACCAATAACAGCCAAACAGCCAAATCATGAGTGAACTCCCATTCACAATTGCTACAAAAAGAATAAAATACCTAGGAATCCAACTTACAAGGGATATGAAGGACCTCTTCAAGGAGAACTACAAACCACTGCTCAACGAAATAAGAGAGGACACAAACAAATGGAAGAACATTCCATGTGCATGGATAGGAAGAATCAATATCGTGAAAATGGCCATACTGCCCAAGGTAATTTATAGATTCAATGCCATCCCCATCAAGCTACCAATAACTTTCTTCACAGAATTGGAAAAAACTACTTTAAAGTTCATATGGGACCAAAAAAGAGCCTGCATTGCCAAGACAATCCTAAGTAAAAAGAACAAAGCCGGAGGCATCACATTACCTGACTTCAAACTATACTACAAGGCTACAATAACCAAAACAGCATGGTACTGGCATCAAAACAGAGATATAGACCAATGGAACAGAAGAGAGGCCTCAGAAATAACACCACACATCTGCAACAATCTGATCTTTGACAAACCTGACAAAAATAAGAAATGGGGAAAGGATTCCCTATTTTATAAAAGGTGCTGGGAAAACTGGCTAGCCATAAGTAGAAAGCTGAAACTGGATCCCTTCCTTACACCTCATACAAAAATTAATTCAAGATGGATTAAAGACTTAAATGTTAGACCTAAAACCATAAAAACCCTAGAAGAAAACCTAGGCAATACTATCCAGGACATAGGCATGGGCAAGGAATTCATGACTAAAACACCAAAAGCAATGACAACAAAAGTCAAAATAGGCAAACGGGATTTAATTAAAATAAAGAGCTTCTACACAGCAAAAGAAACTACCATCAGAGTGAACAGGCAACCTACAGAATGGGAGAAAATTTTTGCAATCTACCCATTTGACAAAGGGCGAATATCCAGAATCTACAAAGAATTTAAACAAATTTACAAGAAAAAAACACCCCCATCAAAAAGTGGGCAAAGGATATGGACACTTCTCAGAAGAAGACATTTATGCAGCCAACAGACACATGAAAAAATGCTCATCATCACTGGTCATCGGAGAAATACAAATCAAAACCACAATGAGATACCATCTCATGCCTATTAGAATGGCAGTCATTAAAAAGTCAGGAAACAATAGATGCTGGAGAGGATGTGGAGAAATAGGAATGCTTTTACACTGTTGGTGGAGGTGTAAATTAGTTCAACCATTGTGGAAGACAGTGTGGCGATTCCTCAAGGATCTAGAACTAGAAATACCATTTGACCCAGTGATCCCATTACTGGGTATATAGCCAAAGGATTATAAATCATGCTACTATAAAGAGACATGAACATGTCTGTTTACTGCAGCACTATTCACAATAGCAAAGACTTGGAACCAATCCAAATGTCCATCAATAATAGACTGGATTAAGAAAATGTGGCACATATACACCATTCAATACTATGCAGCCATAAAAAAGGATGAGTTCATGTCCTTTGCAGGGACATGGATGAAGCTGGAAACCATCATTCTCAGCAAACTATCACAAGGACAGAAAACCAAACAACGCACATTCTCACTCACAGGTGGGAAATGAACAATGAGAACACTTGGACACAGGGCGGGAAACATCACACCCTGGGGCCTGTCAGGGGGTGGGGGACTGGGGGAGGGATAGCATTAGGAGAAATAACTAATGTACATGATGAGTTGATGGGTGTAGCAAAGCAACATGGCACATGTATACCTATGTAACAAACCTGCACGGTGTGCACATGTGCCCTACAACTTAAAGTATAATAAAAATATATATATATATATATACACACACATATATATTCTTCCTCCAATATCTGCACCAGCCCCCAGTGGCAGAGTATTTATTCACCTGGGGTATATACACACCTGGGGTAGGCAGTCAGGACGAGATTCAAAGATCACCAGCAGAACTCCAATTGGGACAGTCACTTGTT
Organism: Theropithecus gelada; assembly: GCF_003255815.1. Classification (NCBI taxonomy): domain Eukaryota; kingdom Metazoa; phylum Chordata; class Mammalia; order Primates; family Cercopithecidae; genus Theropithecus; species Theropithecus gelada. Next base: position 92,049,679 of record NC_037677.1, read on the forward strand.
CCAGTTCCAGGTTTTTGGCGATTCGGGTGCGGCGCAAAACACGTCCCACGCTGTCCTGGGAGGAGGCTGCGATCTGCCGCAGACCGATGGCCAGGCTGTTCAATTTGGATGTGGAGAGGCTTAAACGTTTCAGCAGAGGAGCTGCAAGTCTCCCTGAAAAGCCATTAAGAGGATATGATGAAGTAGCAGACCTGGCAGGCTGCAGCTACCAACTGATGCGTCTTTTTTTTTTTTTTTTTGAGACAGGATCTTACTCTGACGCCCAGGCTGGAGTGCAGTGGCATGATCTAGGCCCAAGGCAACCTCCGCCTCCTGGGTTCAAGCAATTCTCCCACCTCAGCCTCCTTAGTATCAGGGACTACAGGCATGTGCCACCAGGTCTGGCTCATTTTTGTAGAGATGGGGTTTCACCAGGTTGGCCGGGCTGATCTTGAACTCCACACCTCAAGTGATCTGCCCGCCTCAACCTCCCAAAGTGCTGGGATTACAAGTGCAAGCCACAGTGCCTGGCCCAACTGATATGTCTTGATGTTTTACTGAACATGTGGGACTGCATTAGGAACAGACTCAGGAAGACAATGACATACCACTTAGACTGTCTTTCTTAGGCGTCCGTTTGGCAGTACATAGCATCATGTAAAGCTGTGTACCCTGATACCCTTTGTCCCAGCAATTTCAGTTCCAGAAATTTATCATTTGTATGAACAGGCAGGTATATAACGAGGATACTTACCACAACATTGTTGTAATACTGATAAACTGAATTCTACCTAAATATTCAGACAACGGTTTATAATTCAGTTATTATAAAGACTATACCTAGGTTCACTGACATGGAAAGCTATCTAGGATATAGTCTACGAAAAAAGCAAACTATACAACAGCATGTACGATATCCTATTTATCAAACACTGTACATATATGTGTGCACAGGAAGAAATCTGGAATGTAGCCAGAAAAGTAATAATCTATCTTTCTATATTATTTTATTTTTTTATAATGAGTGAATTATTTTTATAATCAGAACCAACAAAGATGTTTTCTTCTAAAATAAAATGTTAAATATTTTGGGAAGGAGAATAGAATTTTAAAAAAGAAAACTTTTTTGCTTTTTTTCTTTTACAGACAGGGTCTCAGTGTGTCACTAAGGCTAGAGTGCAGTGGTATAATCATAGCTTATTGCAGCCTTGAACTCCTGGGCTCAAGTGATCCTCCTGCTTCAGTCTCCAGAGTAGCTAGGACTACAGGCATGTATCACCATGGCTGGCTAATTTTAAAACATGTATTTATTTTTTTTTTTTTGAGAAGGAGTCTCGCTCTGTTGCCCAGGCTAGAGTGCAGTGGCACAATCTCAGCTCACTGGAACCTCTGCCTTCCAGGTTCAAGCAATTCTCCTGCCTCAGCCTCCCATGTAGCTGCGACCACAGGTGTGTGCCACCATGCCCGGTTAATTTTTGTATTATTAGTAGAGATGGGGTTTCACCATGTTGGCCAGGCTGGTCTTGAACTCCTGACCTCGTGATTCACCCGCCTCGGCCTCCCAAAGTGTTGGGATTACAGGCATGAGCCACCATGCCTGGTCAATTTTAAAACATATTTTGTAGAGATAGGGGTCTCACTATGTTGCCCAGGTTTGTCTCGAACTCCTGGGCTAAAGTGGTCCTTTTGGGAAGGACCACTTCCCAAAGTGCTGGGATTACAAGTATGAGCGACCACACTTGGCCGAAAAAAAAATAGAATTATGGCAAGCTCATAGGTAGAATTTTATTTTTTTATTTTTTTGAGTCTCGCTCTGTTGCCCAGGCTGGAGTGCAGTGGCGCGATCTCAGCTCACTGCAAGCTCCGCCTCCCAGGTTCAAGTCATTCTCCTGCCTCACCCTCCCAAGTAGCTGGGACTACAAGCTCCTGCTACTATGCCCGGCTAATTTTTTGTATTTTTAGTAGAGACGGGGTTTCACTGTGTTAGCCAGGATGGTCTTGATTTCCTGAAGATCCGCCCGCCTCGGCCTTTCCCAAAGTGCTGGGATTACAGGCATGAGCCACTGCGCCCGGCCCAGAATTTTCTTTAAAAACAGTAGTATACATGGTGTGATTCCCTCTCTCCACGCACAAACATGTATGTACATATTCATATATATACATGCATATACTCAGGAAAACCATTTGAAATCATATATCACAAATCATTACTGTGGTCAATGTTGAGATTACAAAAATTTTCCCTTTCCTTTTTTTACAGTCACAGCCACTAAGATAAAATAACAAAAAGATTTCTGCCTTGAGGGGAAGCAACTGACCTTATATTAAGAAAAAAAAAATTAAACCATCTTTCTACCAACCAATTATACAAATTAATTAATTTTCTTTACTTTTCCCCATATGCTAAAAAACAAGTTTTAATTATAGTGTATGTTAAATGTTACATCCTAGCTTTTCACCTCACAACCCAAGTACATTTTCCATGTTGCAAAAATTATCTTAATTACTACTAAATATTCCATTAATTTGATACAGCTGAACACACTTAACCACACCTATGTTATTAAATGCTCAGCTTGTTTCCAGTTTTTCAGTGTGATAAATCCTGCTCTAAAAATCTTTAGATAAAGAGCTATTTTCTTTTCTTTTTTTTTTTTTTTTGAGACGGTGTCTTGCTCTGCTGCTCAGGCTGGAGGGCAGTAGCGCGACAGCTCACTGCAACCTCTGCCTCCTAGGTTCAAGTGATTCTCCTGCCTCAGCCGCCCAAGTAGCTGGCATTACAAATTTCAGCCACCATGGCCGGCTTTTTTTTTTTTTTTTTTTTTTTGAGACGGAGTTTTGCTCTTGTTGCCTGGGCCAGAGTGCAATGGTGCCACCTTGGCTCACGGCAACCTCCGCCTCCCGGGTTCAAGCGATTCTCTTGCCTCAGCCTCCTGGGTAGCTAGGATTACAGGCATGCACCACCATGCCCAGCTAATTTTGTATTTTTAGTAGAGATGAGGTTTCTCCATGTTGGTCAGGCTGGTCTTAAGCTCCCGACCTCAGGTGATGCGCCCACCTCGGCCTCCCAAAGTGTTGGGATTACAGACGTGAGCCACTGCGCCCAGCCGCAAGTTTTGTATTTTTATAGAAATGAGGTTTCACCATGTTGGCCAGGCTGGTCTCGAACTCATGACCTCAGATGATCCACCCATCCTGGCCTCTCAAAGTGCTGGGATTACTGGCGTGACCCACCACACCTGGCCTAAAGACCTATTTTCTTTAGAAATAGTTTTTGAGGATAAATTCCCTGAACTGGGATTGCTAAGCCACGCTCATGTATACCCAAGGCTTTGTTCTCAACCCACTGTGTGTCCTTACGCATGTTCAGAGACGTACAGCTGGGATCAGGAGTCAAAGTTCTGCCAACAACAAGCTGTGGAACCTCGGGCAACAACAGCTTTACTCTCTGTGGGTCTTAATTCTTTTACTTTAAATTAATGAGTGGATAGTATCAAATATTTCTTCCAGTTCTGAAAATCTATTGTATGTTTTGTAATACTATAAAAATGAGATGTAAATTCTAGAGGAGGTTCTAAAACAATGGTTCAAAAATGTTTTAAGGAATGAAAGTAATGTTGAACCTTGCAAAATTTCCTTGAAACAAACACCATTAATATAGATGTTCAAGATAATGCAGAGGAAATTCAAAATCCCATAAAATCAATTCCTCTTATTTTAAGGTGGAAAGGACAGAATTAAGAAAAAGAAGAGAAAGAGTCAGGGCCCTGACACGCTACATCTCTAGGTGTTCACAATGTGAGTTTAACATCTTACTTTACCATTAGCACCTCAAGGGTATTTCTGGATGGCACCTGGTGCTAACTTAGGGAAGACAAAAGACTGGTTAATTAAGAAACAAGCTATCTTTCTTCACAGGCTGCACAAACTATTTCTACAACTCTTTCACATGTACAGTCCATCTGTGTTTAAATCCTGGTCCATCACTGACCATATGGCTTTGGGCAAGTGACGCTTCTCTGAGCTTCAGTTTCCTTCTCTGTCAAATGGGGATAATAAGTAGCAGCTATCTCAGAGGCACTATGTTATGAAGATTAAATGACATCCTGACTGTATAGCCCTTAGCACAGTGCCTGTCAATACAGAAAGACCTCAATAAATGTTAGCTATTAGCTGAATGTCTTAAGCAGTGGTGTTCTCAATCTTGTTCTTTTTTGTCCTGACTGCCATAGTAGCCACAGCTTGTGACCTGCGGGGAATGAAAAAAGTTCCTTTGGGGATTATACTAAAGTATCTGGGGAAGAAGAATACCGATCACCCACCTACCCACAATGGAAATGATATATAATGTACAATTTCTTTTATAACAATCCTTATCTTTAGGCAGACATAAGAATTACTAGTAATACCAAAAACCAAAATAACCCACACCCCTCCATAACATTGACTCTAAATTGTCTGGTCTTTACCCTCTGCCTCCTCCAAGTCTTTTTTGTTGGCTAACAGGATCTCATCACGCTGGTCCGTCAACAGATCAGCCAGATGATGGATAATTTCTGCTCTCTAGAAGAAAGGTACACCATTAAAAAAACAGAGCTGTTAATCCAAGAAGAATGCACACCACAGTTTTTAAACCTACTCTTCTGAGAGTGCCAGGCCTTGCTCCCACATCCAAGGTCACCACCGACTGAAACCTCCTGATTTCCCGTCACTTATTCCCACCACTGCTCCCCTTATTTCTTCCTTCCTCTCTCATTGCCAACCCCTAAGTCACTTCTCACTTTTCCTCTTTTTTTTTCTCTTATGACTCCTGATTATTATAATTAGCAAACCATGGCTAATTATAATAATCAGGAGTCATAAGGAAAAAAAAGGAGACAGGGAAGGGGCATGATGGATATAATCTGTAAAAGATTGTATAATCTGGCCGGGCGCGGTGGCTCAAGCCTGTAATCCCAGCACTTTGGGAGGCCGAGACGGGCGGATCACGAGGTCAGGAGATCGAGACCATGCTGGCGAACACGGTGAAACCCCGTCTCTACTAAAAAATACAAAAAACTAGCCGGGCGAGGTGGCGGGCACCTGTAGTCCCAGCTACTCAGGAGGCTGAGTCAGGAGAATGGCGTAAACCCGGGAGGCGGAGCTTGCAGTGAGCTGAGATCTGGCCACTGCACTCCAGCCTGGGTGACTGAGCGAGACTCCGTCTCAAAAAAAAAAAAAGATTATATAATCTGTAGGAGATTATGTAACTGTACAGGGGCCAGGACTTTGAAGTAACACGATACATAGAGTCTTACTTATTTAATATCATTAACTGGTTTATCTCCAGGTAAGTTTTTACATCTGGTTCTTCCTCGTAAATTATTTATTTAAAGCATTTAATCAAAGTGAAAAAATTCGGTCCTAGGTACTTGAAGACACCCCAAACCTGACCCTGCTAGATTAGGAAATGTGGCAAATCAGTATGCTGATTATTGGAGGAGTAGAGGGAAGTGGTTTGAAAGGGAAGCTAGGCTCCTCCTCTGCTTTCCTTTCTCTGCTGTTGGAGTTACTTTCTCTTTTCTCAGGCCAAAGGATTCACTAGTATAAACCCATATACATCCTTACTCTCAAATCCATCCTCGACAATATAATCCCTGGGGGACCAGCTCCCAGCTTCCACTTGACCTCCTCACCACTTCCAGCCTCATCATGTTTGCTACTTAGACTAATTCATGCCAGACAGGTCAGGGCTACAACTAGGGAGCAGGCTCTCGAGCTTCCCATCTTCCAGGCAAGTCAGGGGATTTGGAATGGGTTGGGATAAGTAATTTTCCCACATTTCCATGCCCAGTATGTGGCAGAATTAGGTAACCTTCCTAATCTCATCATTTTTATAATGCTTTTGATCAAAACATCATAGTGATGAAAAATTATCTTGGGCCTCTGTCTATAAAAGATAAAAGAGAAAATAAAATTAAGAAAAAGAAAAAAGGCAGAGCAAATATGAATCAGACTTATAACTCAGATAACTCTATGGCTCACTAGGAATAAAGACGGAGTCAGCAGGTTTGACTCCTGTAACCATACAGCATGACTCACTCTGAAAACTGTAACAATACTATCAGCTAAGGTTATTACCTGCTCAGGTTCCAAGGTGGCCAACATCCTTCCTCCAGATCGAGCCATTTCTCCCTGCTGCTCAACAGTAGGGCCTGCAAGAATATGTGCAAATATCAGGTCCTGGTCACCTTAGTTCTCTTTCACTTTGCCAGCACTTGCACAGGCTCAGCATGCCCACAGAAGGAACACATGATGCTTGTTTCACACAGGGGATCAGTATGACCAATAAAATAGCAAAAGAATGTGCCAGATTCACTTGGGCATAAACATAAGAACTTGCCTGTATTTCTGGGGTAGACAATATATTTTAAGTTTTCTAGAATTCTTCTGAATTCCACTTCGGCGATATTTTTTAATGTGTTTACATTTCTGAATGCAGATTATGAGGTAATTCTGTCCTTTGTAAACACTCGACAGCACATACTATATCATGTGCATCTTTGCATCTCTAGTGCTTATTACTACCTGGCATCTAACATAGGCCTAGCAAATGTTTCTTGAGAAAATCAATGCTTATATACTTTAACCGAGTGATTGTACAGAGAATAGGCCTAGCTAGGCAGGTTAGACAGAATTTCACAAAAGCAAAGCAAAATCCAATTTTGCAAATAGTGCTCAAAATAATGCCGTATTTCGAAATATTAGCATATCAATTTTGTGATCTCTAACTAAGCCAGGTGTCACTAGTTCCTATCACAGAACTTGGGACCTTATGAAGAACTATTTACCTGCAGGCTTTACTTCTGAAAAGAAGGTACCAACTTTCTTCCCCTCCACGATGTCTGTGATGACGTGCCCAGACACCTTTGGGTGGGTTCCATTGGCAATAACAACAGAAGTGCCACCTTGCAAAGCCCAGAGGGCTGCTTTCACCTAATGAGACAGGTTAGATCCAGCAAACATGAGATTCAGACCTACTCACCCACATTTTAAACTTGCAAAAAGATATAAAATACAAGTTGACATTGAACAACTTAAGTATACGAAATGTGTTTTTAAAAGCTTAGAAGCTCCAAAAACACATTACAGCTCACACACTTTCCAGCTCAACCTTGGCATGTGTTACTTAAAGGTAAGCCAACCTATCCTTTGTTTCCAGTCTGTTCTCTCTTCAGTCTCCCTAGTATGGGACTCATAACTCCTACATTTGATTTACTGTACCTCAACTTAGAAACAACTAAGGAGACCAACAGGCTGGGGTTTGACCAGAGTCTGATCTTGAGTACTTTTGGCTTTTCTAAGTGGGGATCTTGTCCTCATCTGTGCTGTTGATACATGTGATGCTGTACCATAGGGGTGTGACTTCTAAGAACAATTAATGGGACAAAATTTTTGAAAGATTTCATCAAGAAATATTTGAACTGATAAATGAGAGATTTATGAATTATGAAAAATATATAGGCCCTGCCCTTGCAGAGTTTACAACATGAACACACTGTTCATATAATATTAATGAAAAAAACCCACAGACACAGACATAACTAAATGTTGGAATGCAACACTCAAGAAATCTATATTTAGGTATGTACATATTTAAGAGTGTATGTGCCTACTATCTGAACCATTAACCCCCAAATAATTACAAAAGTAAAAAGGATACAATACAGTTCGGGCTTTAAAATTGTTATAGGCAGTTAAGGTACTAGATTCTTACCTTGGCTTCCATGCCACCCATTCCCACTCTAGACTTGGTTCCAAATGTCACAGACTGCTGATCTCCGGGATAAAATATATCAATAAGCTTTGCATCATCTGACCCCGGGGGGCTGTCAAAAAGGCCTAAAAAATAGACAAGAGTCAGTAATACCGCTTCGATGGAAGTGTCTCCAAGACAGGCCTCCCCAGGGCACCTGTCAATCACTCTGTACTTTACTCATCCAAATGAATGCCACTGCACTACCACCTGTTTTAACCAGAAAAAGAGAACAAAGGATTCGACACTGACAAACAGCTCCAGGAGGACTCACCTTATATACTCCTATAACCTGGCTTGATAAATAAATGTTTCCCCACATCAGACCATGGCCATATCCTTGGCACATTTATTAGCCCTGCCCATATCCCTGGCAAGGTATCCTTAATTCTGCCATAGCTACTTAAGATGTTGTGCTTTAAGGACAGAACTGAAAAAGAAGGGTGGCTATTGCAGAAACGGCATAGTAGCCATATACTGTTAAATGTGACCATTTCCAAGCAGGATGAAATGCAACAGAGGTACTCATTAACTCTCACAGTACCCTTTGAAACAGTCACTAATTTACACTCCCAATTTTATGAGTGAGTCACTGTAGAGGTTAGGCTGAGTCAGCAGGAGACTGCATGACTCTTGACATTCAATCTGGATTTATTACCATAAAGCACATGTCCCTTTTATAACTAAGTGGAGTGACATAAAATAGTTACATGAAACGTCACATGCATACAATCCAAGATGAAAAATCCTCACAATTTCACTTCGAAAAAGAGTGAGTAGGAGCTTGGAAAAGAAAAAGGGGGGGGTAACAGGGGCTAAGAAACTGGAGTTAAATCAAGACCTAAAGTGGACACAGATGGGAAGGCTGGGGACTGGCTGAAGGACATTTTGGGCAGTGATTTTTCTGGTTTCAAGTTACTGCTTTTCCTGTGCTATAATATACCTCTCCCCTCCATTATTCCAAACCTTTAAGACAATCTTGCTACATACTACCTCTCTGAGGAAGTAAGTGAATCAGGGAAGTGAGGAAATCGATGCCCACTGTAGAGCAGAGCAGTGACAACCATAAGCAGTGCAAATTACTACAGGAAAAGAAAAAATAACCTTCCACAATCTGTCAATCTCAACCTACTACTCCACAGCTCTCCAGGATTTAGGGTTAGGATCCTCCCAGAAGATACAGTGCTGTGAGATCACAGATTTAGATTTGGAAGTTGTTTCAGTTTCATATATTAGTATAGGAAAGAGTGGACAATTCTAGCCAAACCTTCTCCAAAGACAGTGAAGGGTTCCTAGCATGCTGATAATGTGCCTACTCCTCCTTTCCCTTTACCCCACCAAGAGCATAGTTAAAATTCAGATACTGTTCTAAAAAATCAACACTCAGTAGAAAACGAATTAGGATAATCACAGTAAGAATGCCAGTCTACCAGTGACCCGATTTTGGTGCTTGAAGCTGCATCAAAATGATTTGCTAGAGTGTTGTTTAAATTGGGTTTTATAAATTAATCTCGAAAACCTATGTTTGTTTGTTTTTTTTTTTTTTTTTACCTTGTCAGGCAGTATAAGAGAGAAGGAAGAGTGTAGCTTTTTTAATTGAACAGACTCAGATTTGAAACTGGCCTCTGTCAAGCACTTGCTATGTGACTTTAGATATACCATTTAATAGATCTGAATCTAATTTTAAATTAAATTTAAAAAAATTATTTCTTCTTCTCTCCCCCCTTCTCCCCCAACAGGGTCTCTGTTTCTGTCACTCAGGCTGCAGTGAGGTGGCATGATCACAGTTCACTGTAGCCTCAACTTCCTGGGCTCAAGTGATCTTACTGCCTCAGCCTTCCCAAGTAGCTGGGATTACAGGCATGTGCCACGTACCCAGTTTGAACTTAATTTTTAATTTCTTTATCTGTAAAATTGGGTTAACCTACCTACTACCTACTTTGTAGGGTTGCTATAAAGATTGAATAAATTACATTTATCAAGCACCTAGCACACTATGTGCTCATAGTAGAAATTCAGTAAAAACCTGCTGATTGGCCAGGCGCCATGGCTCACGCCTGTAATCCCAGTGCTTTGGGAGGCCAAGGTGGGCGGATCACGAGGTCAAGAGTTCGAGACCAGCCTGGCCAACATGGTGAAACCCCGTCTCTATTAAAAACACAAAAATTAGCCAGGCATGGTAGCACACGCCTGTAATCCCAGCTACTTGGGAGGCTGAGACAGGAGAATCACTTGAACCCGGGAGGCGGAGGTTGCAGTGAGCCGAGATCGTGCCACTGCACTCCAGCCTGGGCGACAGAGCAAGACACCGTCTTGAGGGGAAAAATGAATAGAAAACCCGCTGATTAACCAAAATGCCTTCTTTCTCCAGGCTGGCTCACACTTACTCCAACTTAGCTGTTCCTATCCTGGGACTTCAAATTACAGTGGATAACACAGGACTAAGACTTCTTACAGGTAAAGACATTGACATGTAGGTGTTTTATCTTTGACTTTCCACATGGGCAGAGACAGATCAATTCATCTATGTCTGCCCCTGCCTCCACTTCATAGCCCCTACCCTTACCATACAACTGCCTGAGCGTAAAACAGACAACAGGTCTTCCCGTGTTAACCTGCCTTGGTGTGGGCTGGGAATTAAGTAGGGGTGTTCTAACCTTCTGAGAATGTAACAGGGGACTTCTGGAATCCTAGATTCTGGACACAGTTACTATATTTCTTATGGGTCAGACTGTGAAATGGAAATAGCTTAAGGAAGCTTGAGAAGAGTGAATGGAAAGACATATTAGAGCCAAGAGTGGCCCCTCCAGGAAGAAGGGAACAGCAGAGAAGAACAGAGCAACATATAAGAACATTAGTAGCCAGATAGCCTAGACTTCTACAGTGGCTCCAACTTAAAACAATCTGTCCCAACAAAGAAAAACAAAACAAAACAAAACAAAACAAAATAAAGCAAAACAAAACAAACAAAAAAACCCATAATCTGTCCTATGGTTTACATTAAAAACTGAAAGTAATCAAAAACCACAACGAGATAGTACTTCACACCCATTAGGATAGCTATAATAAAAAAGGCAGATAAAAACAACTGAATAACAGCAATGATGTAAACACATTAGAACCTTCATACAATGCTGGTGAGAATATGAAATGGTATAGCTGCTTTGGAAAACAGTCTAGTAGTTCCTCAAAAGTCTTTTAAACAGAGTTACCATGTGACCCTGCAGTTCTACTCTTAGGTGAAATAAAACATGTTCACACAAAAACGTGTCATGAATATTCACAGCTAATGTCCATCAATTGATGAACTGATAAATAAAACATGGTCACAGAGTGGCATATTATTCAGCAATAAAAAAAATGAAGTATTGATACATGCTGTAAAATAGATGAATCGTGAAAACATGCTAAGTGAAAAAAGCCAGTCACAAAGGGCCACCATAATATATGAAGCCATTTAAATAAAATGTCCAGAACAGGTTAATCCACAGAAACAGAAAGTATACTGGAGATTGCCTAGGGATAAGGAGTTTGGGTAGAAGTGGGGAGTGACTGCTAATGGTTATGGAGTTTCTTATTGGGGTGATGAAAGGGAAAGTGTTCTACAAATGACTGTGGTTTTGGTTGCACAATTATGTAAATACACTAAACATCACTGAATTGTACACTTTATTTATTTATTTTTGAGATAGGGTCTCGCTCTGTCACCCAGGCTGGAGTACAGTGGCGCGATAACTGCTCACTGCAGCCTGGAACCCCCAGGTCCAAGTGATCCTTCTGCTTCAGCCCCGAGTAGCTGGAACCATAGGCGCATACCACCATGTCCAGCTAACTTTTCTATTTTTTGTAGAAACAAGGACTCACTATATTGCCCAGGTTGATCTTGAACTCCTGGGCTCAAGTGATCCTCCGGCTCTGGCCTCCCAAAGTGTTGGGATTATAGGTGTGAGCCACCACACCAGGACAGAATTTTAAACTTCAAATAAGTGAATTGTATGCTATGTGAATTACATCTCTATAAAGCTGTTATTTAAGAAAAACAACTGAAAGCACCTGGGAATAACATTTCAGTATTCAAACTACATCTCTTAGACTCGCCCACCCTGTTTTGAATCATAAAAGCCCTTTGTCTGAACACATGGCTAATGATCTATAGCAAAAAATAGATCAGAGGGACGCAAAGAGGGAAACTCACGTGCTCATACATGTAGCATTTAAAACAAAGGGCAGATAAAAGAAAAAAGCATTACTTTGTACCTTCTACATCTGAAAGAACAATCAAGAGGTCAGTTTTCATTTCCACAGCCAGTCGGGCAGCCAGGCTATCATTATCTTTAACACTAATAACCTAGAATGCAGATTAAAAAGTCGTAAGTGAGTGAGCTAAGCAGTCCAAACAGAAATTCATGGAAGCACCCAGCCAAGCTCAGGCAAAACCAAGCTAGGCTCAGGCAAAACCAATGAACCCAAATATATAGATGACAGCTCTTGCAGGCCCCTTCTGTCTGCAAAACACAGTGTCTACTGGCAATCCCTTTTCCAAACATGCAGTCTTCTAGCCACTGAAACATACAAGCCATGCTCATTGCACCATCTTAAGTGACTATAGCACCTCATCCTGTTGAATGCAACCACAAGTTCAGAAGAGCTTATGCAGTCACTGCTCCATGACAACAGTTTCTCTCACAACTTTTCCATCTTGTTTATGCCAAACTTCCGGTGTTAGTGCATGCAGCATAGCATGGTGTTAGTGTCTCCAGCATGCTTAACCTTTAGAAATACTTTACCCACATTTACCCCCTGCAGGTCACTGTTGGGCTCAGCTGGGGGGACAACAGCATCATTTGTGTTGACAATGGGGACAATGTTCATTCTAAGGAGTTCATGAAGTGTTCCATTGAGGTTCCGGCGCTTCTGCTCATCATGGAAATCCAAATTGGTCACCAAAATCTAAAAGGATTAAATAGATGGAAAATGCAGGAGGGAGAAAAATGCTAAACTTCCCAGTATACAAAAGATGCTAAGAGTAGGGGAGTTAAACTTTAGGTTTCTGGGGCCCCATACAGATTAGAATGAAATACGCATATCTGGGTGCTATCCAATTCTTTGTTTTCTTCAAGACAGGGTCTTACTCTGTTGCTCAGGCTGTAGTGCAGTGGCATAATCTCTGCTTACTGCAACCTCCACCTCCTGGGTTCAAGCAATTCTCATGCCTCAGCTTTCCAAGTAGCTAGGATTATAGGCACGTGCAGCTAATTTCTGTATTTTTAGTAGAGACAGGGTTTTGCCATGTTGGCCAGGCTGGTCTCGAACTCCTGGCCTCAAGTGATGGGATTACAGATGTGACCCACTGCACCTGGCCCCAATTCTTGTAGAGATAAAAAAAACATTACAATAATCTGAAAGATTTATGTAAGAATGTTCAAGACTTCTTGCAAAAGTACTTTAATCCTCAGAGAGCTAACAAATCCCAAAATCTCATCCATTTACAAAATTAAGAAATTAATGTATCTATTTTTAGAGGAATACTGGGGGAGTCAGTGATGATCCATTAATTTCTTTTCTTTCTTTTCTTTTTTTATAGAGAGGGTCTTGCTCTGTTGTCCAGGCTGGACTTGAACTCCTCGTCTCAAGTGATCCTCCCACCTCAGCCTCCTGAGTAACTGGGACTAAAGATGCACACCGCTGTGCCCCAGCAATTTCTAAAACATCTCTGTATCCTAGGATCTGATTCAGGGCCTGGCCATAGCAGGCCCTTAAATATTTGGCGAGTGAGTGAATAAATTATTTTCCCTGCTCAGAAAAGTGTGTTAGACAAAATGGAACAGGGTTGTGTTATCACTGCTCTTGCTCTGAAGCAGACTATTACTGGAGTTAACTAAGACTGTGTGTGAGCATGTGGGGTTAGTCTGAGAAATTTATGGAGGTTAGTCTTTAGTCACAAGCTGAAAGAGGGGCAGAACACAACTTGGTTCAAGGGAGGAGATGAGCATAAGGTGCTGAAAGGTACAATGGAGATGGGCGTGTGGGCTGGTAAACAGCTCTGCTTTCTAGCTTGAACTAGAATTGTATGCAATGTTTAGGAGAAAAAGATAAATGGGTAAATGGAGATAGCAAGAAACTAAATGGCAACAAACCTTGAGGCTCAACAGTAAATAATGTAATCTCTCTAATGTTTACGGAAGAGGGTTCTTGCTATGTAGGGCAGGCTGAGGTAGGAAAAGTTGGAAGCAAATAGTAAAGAAAGCAGGCACTGACACAGTCAAAGTGAGGATGGTTAAGGGTCTGGCTATGGTAACTAAGAAGAATATAGCAATAAAACAGCAGCCTTAATGATATATAAAACACAGGAAACATACATAGAAAAATAATTCACTCACTCACTTGATAAAAAATTTGTTAAGTACCTCTGAAATGCCAGGGTCTAGCTGCTGGAATGGAGAATAAGAATGTTGATGGTTTGGGGAAAAACAAAATGGGGCATATTTTTGAAAGGGAAGATCATGAACTCCTTTTCAGAAAAGCTTAGTTCTGCTGGACACAGGACTAGGTCAAAGCTGAACATACAGATTCTAGTCATGATGGTGAAAGATCGAACAATTAATATAAACCCGTGGGTAGGAGAGACAAGCAGGAGGTCTAAAGGTCCAGGAAAAATACCTGTCACTAAAATAGCTTCACAAACATGGCCTGGGGATCTCAGCACTAAGGTAGATGATAAAGAGTCCCAAGAGGGAAATGTATGTGTTTAGACAAGGGCAATCTGTTGAGGGAAAATCAGTTTCCCTTCTATGAAGAAAAAACAAGCTGTTTTAAGTGTTTAAGTCTTTAACCCGGCAAACTACCTACTGGAAGTTTTCAAAAGCCACTGATAATGGTCTTCTATATAATATTACTGAAGAAAATAAGGAACAACAGGATAAGGTACAAAGGGCAAATATTTTCTGTAGATATGATGGCCTTGGGGGAAGACACAGGTGTGAGAGGAAACAGCCCAGGGATTGAAGCTTGTTGGGAACCAGAGGGGCAGAGCTCTTCTTCCACTCAGTGTAAATGGAAACAATGGCTGATACCGCACGGACTCTTCATGCTACTGTCATTCAAAACAAAACAAAACAAAAACAAACTCTCAAAAAGTATCATCCCTGGGAAAAACCAAACCACAGCAAAACCATAGCTCTTGGACTTGAGCTTCCTCACCCAGCTCCAGGCACTTTAAAAAAATTAAAGACCAAAACTGTCACTGGACTGTGGAGACGAGAAAGCAGATAATTAAGAAGAGTGATAGAAATAGAGATTTATATTGCATTTATACTAAGAGAAAAAAGCTAAGATTACAGAAAGTAGGGTCCCCAGTCATAGGCAATGGGACAAGCCCATGCCTTTCTGTTTTAACTCACTGACATGAGGACACTCTGGTATAATACCAGAACATCACTGTGGGTACAAATAGGCAAATGATGGAGAAACAAAAAAAAGTAACAGGAAATAAAGAAGCAAAACCTGAAACAATATATGTATACATAACAATATCACCGGTGTAAAATAACATCCGTGCATGTAGTGCACATGTAAAATAATATCCATAATATAAAATAACGGCTATTTTACATCTTTACAGGTAAAGGGGTTTCAAAATAAAATAATTTGGGAGTTAGATTTTTTTTTCAGTTGTTTCCCGAAGTGACTGCTATTTAGATGTCTCTAGTGTGTAGCTGTACAGTTGATTAAGAATATAATTCAAAAAAATTCAGGAGATTTAGGTAAAAATGAAACAATGCAGAAAGAAGGTTCTAGAACATTTAGGGGTAGCCACCAAAAATTCATAAGTCCCATGACGACTGGAATCATGTCTGATTTGTTCACCACAGTATCCCCAATGCCCAAGACTGCTAGATACACCATAGGTGCTCAATAAATATTTGCTGAATGAGTGAAAAACCAGCCACCCACCAGCATTCCTCTTTCCCTTCAAAGCTTAATAAGTATCTGCTATAAAAGGCAACCAACCACATGCAAAGAGAAGCAAGCCACCTAAAATCAAAGAAGCAGTGAAATAAAGCCGTTTAACTTCTCTGTCTTCAGAAGTGTTAGCACTTGTAATCCCAAGTGTTATTAGGGTAACACGAGCTAATATTGAGAATGTATTATGTAGCAAACACTATACCAAATGCTTTTCATATATTTTCTCACTGAGTCCTTCCAAAAATTATCTGAAATAGGCACTGATATTATCCCCATTTTCAGATGAGGAAACTGAGGCACAAAAAGGTTAGATAAAAAACTTTCTTCAGATCTCTCAAGTAGCAAGTGATGAAGCTGACACCATATTCTAGTAGACTAGTTCCAGACCCCTTTGTTCCACAAGAATCACCCTCACAGGTCCCACACCCCTTTCAAAGCCCAGCCTCTCACCTGGGCAGCACAGATGCTGTACTGGGTAAACATAGCCTCATACAAGGCCATCAGCCCACTCTGTCCGGCAGCTGCACAGGCTCGTGCCTCTAAGACTGGAATTGCCTGTAATATACCAATGAGACAAGGTGTGGTAGGAAATGAGGGAAGAAGACCTGAAGGTCCATTTTAACGTGTGGGGAAGCAGCACTCACCATCTCTTTCAGCTGGTTCTGCCCTGAGTGTAGGGCCTGCCGCACGCTCTGAGACAGAAGGATCTCATGGCGCAAGCGTTGTTTGCCAAAGGCTACAGCTCCGCTGGTCACCAGCATCATCTCTCTGCCCTGATTCTGCAGCACTGATACCTGGCATTGAGAAAGGAAAGGGGATCACAAGTCACTGTACTGTCTCGTTCATCTTTTCACAAGGGATGGAGGTAGGGTGGACTATTGAGTAGATCCCGAATGCTGGTTTATGAACCAGCATGGGGCTGGCTCTGGAAGAATCAACCAGACTGTCTGGTAAAAACACAGATTCCTACATCCTGTCTCAAATTTCTGTTTAGCAGGTGGCAGATAAAAATCAGACATTTTAATTTATTTTTTAATTAAAACAATTGGCTGGGCATGGTGGCTCATGCCTGTAATCCCAGTACTTTGGGAGGCCAAGGCAGGCAGAAGGTTCCTGAGCCCAGGAGGTTCAAGACCACCTAGGCAACATGGCAACACCCAGTCTCTACAAAAAATACAAAATTTAGCCAGGCATGGTGGTGCATGCCAGCTACCTTGGGAGGCCAAGGTAGAAGGATCACCTGAGCTCAGGGAGGATGAGGCTGCAGTGAGCCATGATCGCACCACCACACTCCAACCTGGGCAATAGAATGAGAGAGATGCTGTCTCAAAAACAACAACAACAAAAAGAACCCTATGAAAAAAATTTTTTTAAGACAGAGTCTTGCTCTGTCACCCAGGCTGGAGTACAGTGGCAGGAGTGTGGCTCACTGCAGCCTTGGCTGCCTAGGCTTAAGTGATCCTCCTGCCTCAGCCTCACAAGTAGCTGGAACTACAGGTTCATGCCACCATGCCCAGCTAATTTTTCTTTTTTAATGCATTTTTGTAGAAGTGGAGTCTCACTATGTTGCCCAGACTGGCCTCAAACTTCTGGTCTCAATCCATCCTCCTGCCACGGCCTCCCAAAGCTGTGGATTACAGACATAAGCCACTTGGCCTAAGTAAGACATTTTTAATAAGGAAATTCTGGTGTCTAGCCAAGTTTGACATCTATAGGACATGATTGTATTAGGTTGGTGCAAAAGTAATTGCATGTCAATTACCATTGACAGTAATAGCAAAGACCACAATTACTTTTGTGCCAACCTAATATTTGCAGGGAGTGTGTAATACAGAAGGCCTCGTTGCTCCAAGAAATGAAGCCCAGAATAAAAGTCTACAGGTAGGAAATGCAATGTAGACTCAGCAGATGGCTTCTCAGGTTCTAAGGCTTAACCCGGGTAAATGAGGCTGCTCTGGTGGCACATCTGATCCTATGGGTTGCCTCTGCCTACACCAGGGGCAGATGCTGACCTTGTTCTGCTCTGCCTGCCCAGAACCAAATGTGGTCATTTTGTTTCCTACCTTAAGCAGACTTATATGAAAAAATTAAAGACTCAAGATGCAATAAAGTCAATATTCCTAAACTGTCCTTTCTTTCTGATATCTGAACCCTTTTAACTGGTCCAGGAACTCACAAACAGCTATGATAAACCATGATTTAAAACAATAATAACTTTTTTTTTTGAAACAGGGTCTTGCTTTGTCACCCACGCTGGAGGACAGTGGCACAATCACGGCACACTGCAACCCTGACCTCCAGGACTCAAGCAATCCCCCCACCTCAGCCCCCTGAGTAGCCTCCCAAAGTGCTGGGATTACAGGTGTGAGCTACTGTGCCTGGCCCCGACAACAATATTTTATCACAGAAAGTTTCAGCTGCCTGAGGTGGGAGGATTGCTTGAGGCCAGGAATTCGAAACCAGCCTGGGCAAAATAGCAAGACCCCATATCTATGAAAAATTAAAAAAAAAAAAAAAAAACCAGCCAAGCAGCATGTGCCCGTAGTCCCAGCTACTCAGGAGGCTACAGAAGGATCCCAGCTGAGCCCAGGAGTTCAGGGCTGCAGTGAGCTATGATTACACCACTGCATTCCAGCCTAGGCGACAGAGCAAGACCCTCTCTCTAAAATAAATAAATAAAAATAAAAAAAAAAAAAAAAAAAAGAAAATTTCATATTTAACCGAAGTGGTGAGAATAGTATTATAAATCCCCATGTACATACCACACAGTTTCACCACCTATCTCTCATGGCCAATTTCCTAGTCTCCAATAACCGCTCTATACCCTCACCATTGTTTTAATACAAATTCCAGGCAACAGACATGTTATTTCATCTGTAAATAGTTCAGTAATAACTGCTAAAAGATAATAATATATATTATATATAATATATAATTATATATATTTCTCTCTCCACAAAACCATTATCATCTGGAATATTTCAATGATTTCCTTCATATCAAATAGCCAGTGTTCATATTTTTCCAATTTTTTTTCCTTGCTCAAATTGAGATGCAAATTAAACCCTGCATTACAAATTAATTGAAGTGTCTCTCAAGTTTCTTTAATTCATGGGTTCCCCTCTCCATCAGTTTTCCCCCTTGTAATTTTTGTTAAACTGAGTTGTTTATTCTTTAGGATTTCCCAGCCTACATTTTCCTAATTGTGTCCTTATGATGTTAATCCTGCACTTTGTATATCCTATAAACTGATGTTTGCTATGAAGGCTTTTTTTTTCCCCCAACAAGTCTTTATAAGTTGTGGTGTGCACATCCATCAAGGAGATACATAATGCCTGGTTATCTTTCTTTTTGTGATGTTAGCATCTGTTGATGATCATTGCCAAGATCCATTATTCCATTAGGAGCTGCAAAATGCTGATACTCTAACTCAATGATTCCTTCATTTATAATCTGGAAAAATTCCAAAAGGGAAACTCTCCTTTACTAACTATTTGATTACCCTGAAGGTACAGTTTGCCTATGAAAAGCAGGACAAATGTGTGTCTCCTCCCCTTTACTAATCCATTTTCAATATAATGAGTAGCTTCTCTAGCACCCTCCAAAAATGGCCAATGAAATTTTTTTTGTTTGTTTTTTTTTGAGATGGAGTCTCACTGTCTCCTATGCTGGAGTGCAATGGTGCAATCTCAGCTCACTGCAAGCTCCGCCTCCCAGGTTCACACCATTCTCCTGCCTCAGCCTCCCAAGTAGCTGGGACTACAGGCACCCACCACCACACCCAGCTAATTTTTTGTATTTTTAGTAGAGACGGGGTTTCACTGTTAGCCAGGATGGTCTGGATCTCCTGACTTCATGATCTGCCTGCCTTGGCCTCCCAAAGTGCTGGGATTATAGGCATGAGCCACCACGCCCATCCATGAAGTTTTTTTTTTTTTTAAGTGTAATTATGAACTCATGGATTTAAACATATTTTGTTGCATTGTGCAGTGATTCCCTTTTTTTTTTTTTTTTTTTGAGAATCAGTCTCACTCTCGCCCAGGCTGGAGTGCAGTAGTGCTATCTCGTCTCACTGCAACCTCCACCTCCAAGGTTCAAGAGATTCTCCTGCCTCAGCCTCCCAAGTAGCTGGGATTACAGGCAGGTGCCACCATGCCTGGCTAATTTTTGCATTATTAGTAGAGACAAGATTTCACCATGTTGGCCAGGCTAGTCTTGAACTCCTGACCTCAGGTGATCCCCCACCTTGGCCTACCAAAGTGTTGGGATTACAGGTATGAGCTACTGTGCCCAGCTGTGATTCCCTTTCTTGATGTTCAAATCATCCCATTTATGGCCAGTGGAAACCACTTTAAGTTGGTTCCTGAGTCCATCTGACATGATAAGATGACTATTAGGCAGGCCCTGATGGAGACAGCTCTTCCATTAGGTCCACATGCAGCCCTACAAAGCTGGTAACCTACGCAAACCTTTACCAGGTTTTTCCTACTCTTTTCATCAAGTTTCTCCTCCATTCAAAATCTTCGGTCTGCTTTTGCGACTGCACTCCAACTCACACAGATGGCTTCAGAGCCCTGCCTAATGCAATGATCCACTTTTTTTTTCATTCTTTCTAATGAGATGACCACCTCTACTTTCCAGCTTGTCTCCTCCCTGGCCCACAGCATGTCACACTCATTCCTGTCTATCCTCGATCTGGAATCCACTTGAGAGCCTGTCCATTCCCCAGAACCACTGGACTGCACAACTGCAGGAGCATGTCACACTGATACTTATTAGCACGGAACTTTTCCCCTCTGTTTGTACAAATCCCATCAGTTGTCAAGGCCCAGGCTGAGTTCCAGCTCTCCTAGGAAGTCCCAGGAACAACCACACTCTCATCTGAGTTTCCCATCTCTGGACCCATCGCTCACTGTCATTTGGGCCCACTTATTTGGATATTTACTGCCCTGAACAGTCACCTTAATGTCTGGGGAGTCCCAGTTCTGGCTCCCAAAGGGTAGAGACTGTTATATCTCTAAGGTAGAGAGGGTAGAGAAGCTAGTGCCCCTCACAGTGTAGTCTCTTGATAAATATTTTTTAAATTTATCTGATGAACTCAATCTAGAAGGTGGGTTTGATTATTGTTGTTTTCTTTGTGTGTGTGGGGGGGTGGGGACTGGAGGTCAGGATTTTTCTCTGTTGCCCAGGCTGTAGTGCAGTGACTTTATCATAGTTCACTGCAACCTTGAGCTCCTGGGCTCAAGCAATCCCCCTGCCTCAGCCTACCAAGAAGTCAGAACTTTTTTAGACAGGGTCTTGCTCTGTCACCAAGGCTGGAGTGCAGTTAGTTGCGTGATCATAGCTCATTGCAGCTTCAACCTCCCAGGCTCAAGCAATCCTCCTACCTCAGCCTCCTGAGTAGCCAGGGCCACAGGAATGTGCCACCGTGCCTGGCTAATTTTTAAAAAATTTTTTGTAGAGATGGGGTCTCACTATGTGGCTTAGGCTGGTCTTGAACTCCTGGGCTCAAGCAATCCTCCCGCCCCAGCCTTCCAAAGTGCTGAGATTACAGGTGCAAGTCACCACGCCCAGCGATTTCATTTTTGTAGAGACAGGGTCTCACTTTGTTGCTCAGGCTTGATAATTATTTAGAATAGAAAATGTAAGAAAAAAATTGTATCAAGTTTCAGGTTAGCAGTTTCCCAATATTAACGCCTCAGGAAAGTTGTTTTTTAAAAACTGAAAATTTAATTACGAGGGTAGTGTAAAATTTCAGATGCCATAGAAGAGCTCTTGCTTTATCTGTGGGATGCTGGGATGTCTGGATTTTTACTTTTGGCCAAATCTGGCATGCTGCCTGTTTTTGTAAATGAAATTTTATCAGCTCACGGCCATGCTCATTCATTTATGTATTGTCTGTGGTTGCTTCTGCAGAGCTGTGTAGTGGAGACACAGAACATATAACCTACAAAACTAAAATATTTACTATCTGGTCTCCTGCAGAAAAAGTTTGCAGGCCCAGCACTTTGGGAGGCCAAGGCAGGAGGATCACTTGAGCCCAGCAGTTGGAAACCAACCTGGGCAACATAGCGAGACCCCCGTCTCTACAAAAACTACACAAATTAGCTGGGCATAATGGTTTGTGCCTGTAGCTGCAGCTACTCAGGAGGCTGAGGTGGGAGTATCACTTGAGCTCGATAGGTCGAGGCTGCAGTGAGCCATGATCATGCCACAACAGTCCAGCCTGGGTGACAGAGTGAGATCCTCTCAAGACAGACAAACACAGCAGCCCCATCCCAGAGATACTTATTAAATGGCTAGATGTGAAACCCAGGCATCTCCAGGCCCGAGATGATTCTACTGCATAGCCAGAACTAAGAATCTCCAACAGAAACAGCTCTTTATCACGAAGAAGTCTGAGGCATGAACTGCATGAAATCACCCCTACTCCTTAACATCCCCTTTTCTTGCCCTAAGATGCCATCTCTCACTGGCATCTACGTTGGGAAACAGTTTTCACATTGGGTTAAATCTATTGCACTGAAATCACTATTATTTTTATAAGTTGATGAGCAACTTAAACCCAATTTGAAGTAGTAACTTAAAACCCAAATTTCAGTACAGCATAATTTCTATCTTGGCAATCACCTGCTCAACAATAGATGCCAAGCGCCCCAGGGCCAGGCCACATTCATCCCCTCGGGTCACCACAGCACTGCCGAGCTTCACCACGATTCTCTTGGCATGCTTCAGTTCACCGCGGTGGGCAAAGGACTTGCCATGTGTACGACTGAGGGGTACAGTGATAAAGGGGATGTTGCTCCAAGAACGAACATGTCTGATGACTGAAGGCTGGATACAATCTGTAGCCATCAAAGTCAAATGCAAGAAAAAAAGAAATAATATAGTTTTTCAATAAAAACATACATGCTCAGTATTAACCAGTTTAGATACCAAAAAACAGCATTATCATTATTAACTGTGTAAAACTAGTACAGTATATCAAAAGCTCTATCTAGCATATTCTTATTTTACTATTGTATGGAGTTTACACCCAGGATGCAGGTCATAGGCATACTCAAATGCTGTTGGTGAACAGTACAAACAAATTAATCTCTCTTGAAGACAGGTTGGCAAATGTATCAAAAGCCTTTAAAAAAGTTCTCTAAAAAAGAGATTTATCAGAAAGCTATTCATCACCGTGTTATTTATTATCAGAAAAATCAGAAGTAGAGTAAATGTTGGATAAAGGGAAAAAGATTAACATTTTTAGAATTTTTAATAATGTACAAAAATGCTTATATGTTAATTTCATATATGTATAAACACATAGATGGATAAAATAATGGAAAATTAATATTTTATCTCTTGATAGGATTACAAGCAATTTTAAATTTTCTTCTTTGTTCTTTCTTAGGTTTTCCAAGCTTATGCAGTAAAGATGCATTGCTTTCATAATCAGAAAAATATGGGTGTTTCTAAAGAAACCATATTACTATAAAAAGAGGAAAGAGCCGGCCAGGCATGGCAGCTCACACCTATAATCCCAGCACCTTGGGAGGTGGAGGCAGAAGGATCACTTGAGGTCAGGAGCTCAAGACCAGCCTGGACAACATAGTGAAACCCCGTCTCTACTAAAATACAAAACTTAGCCGAGCGTGATGGTGGGCACCTATAATCTCAACTACTCAGGTGGCTGAGGCAGGAGAATCGCTTGAACCTGGGAGGCAGAGGTTGCAGTGAGCCAAGATCGTGCCACTGCACTCCAGCCTGAGTGACAGAGTGAGATTCCTTCTCAAAAAACAAAAAAAGAAGGAAGAACCTGATTAGCAAAGACAGTAAAGAACAAAGTAAGTGTATGAATAATACAAAATCTCAACTAGCCTATCTACAATTTCTCTTTGATGAATTCAGATGCCTGTAACAATGATGAAAGAAACCAAAGAGCTTTCTGAAGGAAAAGCAATGTTAGAGTCAGATACTTTCTATCCCCTCGGACATCTGCCTCTAACCAATTTTCTTGATTCTTTTTCTTGTAACACTGTACAAGATTACAGATCATTTGTACAGATGAACAAACAAAAAAAAATTATACAAGATTTCTAACGAGGAAAAAAATCTTGATTAAAAGCCAAAGAGATACCTGCATAAAGCCAGAAGTAAAAGAGTAAAAGCTGAATGTCAGGCACAGAACCCCTTCAACACTTCTCATGGGCCCAACACCTCCTGCTTCGCTGATTACTAATTACCCATTCGTCCTTTCTCACACAATTACCAGATCCCCAAGTATTGGCCAGGCATACTGCCATCAGTCTAAAGACTACATTTCCCAGCCTTTCTTGCTCAGATAGACAGGACCATGTGACCAACAAGATATCTGACTAACAAGATATCTGGCTAACAAGATACATGTGAAAATGTTATGTGGAATTTCTAGGAACTTAAAAGAGACATGCTTTCTTCCCTTCATCCCCACTGCTGCTTGGAACATGGGTATGAAGGCTGGAGCTCAATCACTCATTTTGAACTGGAAGGAACTGTGAAGCAACAAGAATGAAAGAGCAGGGATCCCTGATGATTCCACAGTGCTATTCTGGAAGCCCTGGACTGCCTACCTTCTTTCAGGACTGCTAGGCTTCCTTCAGGAGAAAGAGAGAAATACATTTCTATCCGGTTTGAGCCATTATTATTTTGAGTTTCCTGCTACATGCACATAATTGTAACTGACATAGAAGGAGAATGACTGCATAGGCAGATGGGCTGGGTGAAGTCTCCATGGGAGAGAAGATGCTGTCAATCAGTGGGGGTGGAGGAGCACTTACAGCAAATAGACCTTCCTTCCTGATAGCAAGAAGCAAGACATGGTGGGTAACATAGGTTCTCAGCAGGACTAAGCTTTAAGCAATTCCCTGCAAAGACTTTTCTATATCTCATTATAAGCAACTCATAAGTATTCAAATGAATTACTAAAATAATCATTCCAAGCCACCTTTTGAACCACTGTTCTATTACTGTATTAGAGAGTTAAGTACCTTCACTTGAACCAACCATTATCACTTCCCTTTATATTGTCTGTCTATAAATGACAATTTTCTGAAAACCTCTTTAGACCTCTGACTCTCTCCTGGTCACTAACTCACTCCCTAACCACAATCTACTGATGGTGGGTAAAGTAGGCAGGAGCTTATTCTCATGAATGGGAAGGCGACTGTGGGTTCTCCTCCCTTCCTGTGTCCTTCACACACAAATCTTAGAACATTTCTAACAAAGTAGTGAAGATTCATTTCTTCCTTTCCTTAAATAACCATTTTTCAAGTGACTATGTTTCAGGTTTGTGGAGATATAAGAAAGATAATATGATCTTTTTTCACAATAGGCTTGGCATCTAGATCCGGGCACACAGCTACTTAGTAAGCCATTATCTGGGATGGAACTGGGATTCCGACGGCATTGCTGGATCCACAGGTGTATGGTCTCTTCCTGCTGCGGGAGTCCCTGGGACTAAAAGACTGGTTTGTTGTTGAGGCTAAGTTTTGCGGAGTGCTACTTTCCTTCATTAGGTTAATTATTAATAATACAGGTACCCTACTCTGTTTTCAGGAATATTATCCTAAGCAATATGTACACCTAAGTCCTAAGTTTAAAAGTTGTACACATAATGGTTTGGTCTCACTGATCTGATAGAGAGAAGGGTGGTGGAGGGACAGGCTTACTTCCCTAGGGTTTGGACCAGGGATCATCAGTGGCTGTCTGCAGAGCTCAGAGCTATGCCAAGTATCATGTATTATCCCTTTGATAGCTGTCAGATCTAGGCTTTCTGGCTTTCTCTCCTGTCCACTGGAGGGCCTATCCCGACCTGGAAGGGGTGGTGAGCATGGGTGGAGCAGCCTGAGAGGGTACCTCGGGAACATGGGTAGTGGCATGCATGTCTGTCCAGCTGATCAAATGGTGATCAAATGGTAGAAGCCAATCAGAATCCAGCAGCCAGGCTAGCACGAAGGAAGCTAACCCACAGTCTGTATCAGGAGAAGAGGGTGGGTGGCATGGCTCAGTGCCAGGTAGTCAAGGGTCATTCCGGCTGGAGACAATAGGGTAACAGCAGTAGATAAGGCCTGTTAGGGTTCAAGAGGAGGTCACCACTATTAATAAGGTTTCATTCAGGTGACTCAGTCAAATCCAGTAGGTTCTAGCACAAAGGAGAGCTTCATGGGACCCAGAGCTTTTTGGGTTTCCTATTGAATAACACCTTTTACCTTCCAAGGTTGACCCTACATTTCTTGGGGGGTATTTTTTAAATGTTCTACAGTGTATTACACTTGTTAGGGTCCATACTGAAAACGAAGAAGGCCTTGATTAGTTAGGAAAATTCAAGGTTTCTAGAGAAGTAATTGTTTCCCATCTTCTAAGGAACTTTTAGGCTCTAAGTTTCAAAGAAAATCTGTCCCCTCCTAGTAGGTAAGAGGGCATAGTGAGGTGTATGTGTGTACAGGTGTGGTGTGGTGGGGGATGGGAGGGGTTGTCCATGTTCTTCTTAAGGGCCACAGATTATACTCTTATTACTCTTAAGGAGGAAAACCCTTTACTTCTTCAGCATGAGAGTCCTTATGCCCAGCAACCAATGAGGCTGTGTTCCAGGCCTCAGCAAGAAGGGACCCTGACATGACTTCTCTTTTTCTTTCTGGCCTTCCATTGCCTTCTCTGTTTGTCTCCATAAGCTTTCTCATTTTGCCTTTCTTTTCCTATTTTTTCCCCCTGCTATTCTGCTTATCATGATCAGTGAAAGAGCTCCATTCCAGAAAAATCCAAATCCCCAAATCCAAAAACCTAGGGAAACAATTAGAAAGTGCCTCCTTCTGCGAATGAGCCTAATGAGGATAAGTATCAATAATAAAAATACTGATGTGAACACTTACCACGTACCAGGAGTTGTACTCAGTATTCACACACCTTCTACAGGAGTAAAAAGGATAAGCGTTGGCTCTGGAGCCAGACTGCCTGAGTGGAATCTCAACCCCTTCACTTACTTGCTGTCTCCCTAACTATCTCATAAGGTTCGTATGGGGGACAAAACAAGTTTATGCACGAACAGAGATTGGCACAAAATAAATACTCAATGAATATTAGCTGGTACTATGAAAAAAGTATTACTTATTGTGACATGGCATATATATCCATGGTTCCTGGCTTCTAACTCTAATAGTGCTTTTTACAGTCTTTCGTTATAATGTTGGTGTAAGGAAACAGAATCTCTCTCTGATCTTCTCCTGAACTCCTTTCACCTGCTCAAGGCAGGACTCTAATTTGATTGTGGGTTGTAAGACTCTCAATCCAGAGACGGTCCTGCCCCATACCTTGGAGGAAGAAATATTGCACAGAAAGACCAAGATAAAATCTGAACAGACAGGCCTCGCTGGGTTACCCCACTC
Organism: Theropithecus gelada; assembly: GCF_003255815.1. Lineage (NCBI taxonomy): Eukaryota > Metazoa > Chordata > Mammalia > Primates > Cercopithecidae > Theropithecus > Theropithecus gelada. The sequence goes on from NC_037677.1 coordinate 92,076,826, forward strand.
AGTCTATTAGTATTAGGTCACATCCTTTTTGTTCAATCACATTTCAACACAGTTGTCCATGCTTTAATCATGCCTACCCCAGTAAGTCTCCATAAGAGTTCCAAGGGGACAAGGTTCGGAGAGCTTCCAGACAGCTGAACATGTGGAGGTTCCTGGAGAGTGGCATGCCCGGGATGGGCATGGAAGATCTATGCCTCTTACCCCACACCTCACCCTACATATCTCTTCATCTGCATCCTTTGTAATAAACTGGTAAATCTCAGTGTTTCCCTGAGTTCTCTGCATGATTCTAGCAAATCAACCAAGCCCAAAGAGGGGATTGTGGGAACCCCAGCTTGAAGCTGGTCAGTCAGCAGTTCCAGAGGCCTGGACTTAGGACTGGTAGGAAGGTGGGGATGATCTTGTGGGACTGAGCCCTCAACCTGTGGGCTGTCCTCAGGGAGGTAGTGTCAGAATTGAACTGGAGGATACCCAACTGATGTCCACTGCAACCCCCACACATTTGGTCACAGAAGTCTTCTGTGTTGCTCGTTGTCATGGAGTGAGAGCAGAGGAAAAATAGTTTGAGCTTTTCCATACTCTACCTTCATCATCATTGTCGTCGTCATCACCATCATCATCATCTCACTGAATTCTCATGAATTAAGCCTCATAAGTTAGGTATTATTATGAGTTCCTTATTGTTGTTATCCATTTTATAAATAAGGAAACCGATGCTCAGAGTAACTGAGTGATTTACCAGTGTTGCCAGATTACAAAAATGGCCACAATCCTTTTGCAGCTTCTCCATTAACAGATGAGTCAATTTTCCAAACTTCTTAAATTTGGGCTGGCCCTGTAACTTGCTTTGACCAAAACAATGTGGCAGAAGGAACAGTATATAAATTCTGAGTTTACATCTCAAGAGGACTTGCAGCTACCATGCTTGCCCTTCTTGGGAACCCTGCAAGCATCACGCAAAGAAGCCACGAACAGCTTGCTGAAGGATGAGAAGCCACACGGAACATAGGTGATGTGTCATCCCAGCAGAGGCCCCTTCATCCCCAACAATCAGCCCTAAGTCAATCTGAGACCTGACACAGACACAGACACAGAACCACTGTGCAGCTGAGCCCAGTCCAAAATACCATCCCACAGAATTGTGACCTAAACAGACAGTTGTTTTAAGCTACTAAGTTACTTAATAAGGAGAAGGGCTAGTTTTAAAAACCCAGGACCTGGTTCCAAATCCTGAACTTTTAGCCCTTATACTCTACATGAATAGGAAAGAGATTTTTCTGTCTAATGATAAGTCTGATGAGTTGATTGGCAAGTCATCTTGCAATGAAACCTGGAAATGGACTACTGATAAGATTTAGGTGATATCGAGGAGTTAGCCAACTCAAAACATCGTAAACAGCCTTTCAACAAATGATGCTGGAACAACTGGTATTAAAAGTTGAAAGATGAACATTGACCTACACCTCACACCTTGTACAAAAATTAACTCAAAATGGATCACAAAGCTGGGTGCAGTGGCTCACACCTGTAATTCCTGCACTTTGGGAGGTAAAGGTAGGAGGATCTTTTGAGACCAGAAGTTCGAGACCAGCCAGAGCAACATAGACTCCATTTCTATAAAAAATTTTTTTAAAAATTAAATGTGCCAAGACTGGGCAACATGGCAAAACCCTGTCTCAACAAAAAATATAAAAATTAGCTGGATGTGGTGGTGCATGCCTATAGTCCCAGCTACTTGGGAGGCTGAGGTAGGAGAATCGCTTGAGCCTGGGACGTTGTGGCTGCAGTGAGTAACGACTGCACCACTGCTCTCCAGCCTGGTTGACAGAGCAACAACCTGTCTCAAAAAAATAAAATAAAAAATAAAAAAAAAAACAAAGAAAAAAATTAGCCAGGTGTGGTAGTATACACCTGTAGTCCTAGCTACCTGGGAGGCTGACGTAGGAGGATCACTTGAGCCCTGGAGGTTGAGCCTTGATCGTGCCACTATGCTGCAGCCCTGGGTAACAACAGAGCAAGATCCTTTCTCAAGAAAATAACAACAAAAAAAATGGATCATGGATTTAAGTGTAAAATATAAAACTATCAAGCTTTTAGGAAAAAAAATAGGAGGAAATCTTCAAAATCTAGGGTTATACAAAGAGTTCTTAGACTTGACCACCCCAAAAGTATAATCCATAAAAAGAAAAGCTGATAAATTTGACGTCGTCAAAAGAAAAACTTTTCCTATATGAAAGACCCTGTTAAAAGAATAAAATGACAATCAATGAGACTGAGAGAAAATATGTGCAAACCACCTATCCAACAAAGGACTAATACCTGGAAGTGCTATGGTTTGCATATGGTATGGCCCTACCAAGTCTCAGGTTGAAATATGATCCCAAGTGTTGGAGGTGGGGCCTGGTGGGAAGTGTTTGAATCACAGGGGCAGATCCCTGATGAACAGCCTGGTGCCATTCTCAGAGGGAATGCATGAGTCCTCACTCTTAGTTCCCATAAGAAATGCTTGTTAAAAAGGGCCTGGTTCTTTCTTTTCTCTCTCTTGCTTCCTCTCTGGCCATCTGATTTTGCACACACCAGCTCCCCTTCATCTTCTGCCAAGAGTAGAAGCAGCCTGAGGCACTTACCCAATGCAGTTATTGGTGCCATGCTTTTTGTACAGCCTGCAGAACCATGACAAATAAACCTCTTTACTTTATAGCCTCAGATATTCCTTTATAGCAATAAAAATGGACTAAGACAGGAAGATATAGAGAATTCTCAAATTTCAATAGTTAAAAAACAAACAAACAAACAAAAAACAACTTTCCAATTCAAACTGAGCTAAAGGCCAGGTGTGGAGGCTCATGCTTATAATCCCAGGACTTTGGGAGGCTGAGGTGGGGGGATCACTTGAGGTCAGGAGTTTGACACCAGCCTGGCCAACATGGGTGAAACCCTGTTTCTACTAAAAATACAAAAATTAGCTGGGCATGGTGGTGGGCACCTGTAATCCCAGGTACTCAGGAGGCTGAGGCAAGAGAATCGCTTGACCTGGGAGGCGGAGGTTGCAGTGAGCTGAGATCGCGCCACTACACTCCAGCCTGGGTGACACAGCAAGACTCCATCTCAAAAAACAAAAACAAAACAAAACAAAACAAAAACTGAGCTAAAGACATGAACTAACATTTCACTGAAGAGGATATAAACACATGAAAAGATGTTCAGTATCATTAGCTATTAGGGAAAGGCACATTAAAGCCACAATGTGATATCACTACCTACCTATCAAAATGGCTAAAATAAAAAAGAGTGACCACATCAAATGATGGTAAAGATGTAGAGAAAGTGAATCACTCATACAATGCTAGTAGGAATGTAAAATGGTACTGCCACTCTGCAAAGACAGTTTGACAGTTTCTTATAAAACTGTGTTAGGCCATTCTTGCATTGCTGTAAAGAAATACCTGAGGCTAGGTAATTTATAAAGAAAAGAGGTTTAATTGGCTCATAGTTCTGTGGGCTGTACAGGAAGCATGGTGCTGGCATCTGCTCAGCTTCTGGTGAGGCCTCAGGAAGCTTATAATCATGGCTGAAGGCAAAGGGGAAGCACGCATCTCCAACGGTGAGAGAGAGAGCAAGAAGAGAGAGTGAGGGGGTGGTGCCACACACTTAACCAGATCTTGTGAGAAGTCACTCACTATCTCGAGGACAGCACCAAGGCATAAGGGATTCACCCCCATGACTCAAACACCTCCCACAGGCCCCACCTCCAACACTGGGGATTACAATTCAATATGAGATTTGGTAGAGACACACATTCAAACTATATAAAAAACTAAACATGCAGCTACAGCCGGGCGCGGTGGCTCAAGCCTGTAATCCCAGCACTTTGGGAGGCCGAGACGGGCGGATCACAAGGTCAGGAGATCGAGACCATCCTGGCTAACACGGCGAAACCCCGTCTCTACTAAAAAAAAACACAAAAAATTAGCCGGGCGAGGTGGCGGCGCCTGTGGTCCCAGCTACTCGGGAGGCTGAGGCAGGAGAATAGCAGGAACCCGGGAGGCGGAGCTTGCAGTGAGCTGAGATCTGGCCACTGCACTCCAGCCTGGGCGACAGAGCGAGACTCCGTCTCAAAAAAAAAAAAAAAAAAAAAAAAAAAAAAACATGCAGCTACAATCTGACCCAACAACTACACTCTTAGGCATTTATCCCAGAGAAATGAAATTATGTTCACACAAAATCCTGTACATGAATGTTCATACCAGCCTTATTTATAACTGCCAAAAAATGAGAGCAACCCAGATGACCTTTAATGGCTGAATGGTTACAGTAACTGTGATACACTCATAGCATTAAATACTACTCAGTAATATAAAGGAACTAACTGATACACACAGCAACTTGAATGACTCTCCAGAGAATTATACTAAAGAAAACAGAATCCCAAAAGGTCACATACTGGATGATTCCATTTATATAACATTCTTATAATGACAAAATTATAAAAATGTAGACCAGATTAATGTTGGCCGGAGGTTAGTAATAGGAAAGAGGACAGTGGCTGTTAAAGAGAAATAAAAAATCCTGTGGTGATTGAAATGTTCTGTATCTTGATCATATCAATGTCAATACCCTGGTTGAGATACTAGGTGAAATTGGGTAAAGGGTATAAGGGACCTCTTTGTACTATTTCTTAAAACTGCAAGTGAATTTATAATTAGCTCAAAATCTAAAACTTAATTACAAAAAAAGTAATGAACAAAAATAGCATGGGGTCGGGCACGATGGCTAAAGTGTAATCCCAGCACTTCAGGAGGGACGCCATGGCGGGTGGATCACTGAGGTCAGGAGTTTGAGACCAGCCTGGCCAACATGGCAAAACCCCGTTTCTACTAAAAATACAAAAATTAGCTGGGCATGGTGATGCACACCTGTAATCCCAGCTAATTGGGAGGCTGAGGCAGGAGAATCGCTTGAACCTGGGAGGCAGAGGTTGCAGTGAGCCAAGATTACGCCACTGCACTCCAGCCTGGGTGACAGAGCGAGATTCCAAAAAAAAAAAAAAAAAAAAAGCATGTAAAAATTTATTTTGGGGGTAATAAATACAGGAAACACTTTATTGACACAAACACTGAGAACATTTCACCAGGAGGCTACCTCTTTGCCTCCTTATTTGGTAGAATTTTGTCCAATTCTGCCAAATTACATCTTTTTTTTTTTTTCTCTTTTAAACCTATTTTCTTGGCTGGGCATGATGGCTCACGCCTGTAATCCCAGCACGTTGGGAGACCAAGGCGGGCAGACTGTTTGATCTCAAGAGTTCAAGACCAGCCTGAGCAACACAGCAAAATCCCATCTTGACAAAAAATAAAAAAGTTAGAGTCAGTGTGGTGGTGTGTGCCTGTAGTCCCAAGTACTTGGTGGGCTGAGGCAGGAGGATTGCTTGAGTCCAAGAGGTCTGGGCTCCGCTGAGCTGTTTGTGCCACTGCACTCCAGCCTGGGTGACAAAATGAGACCCTGTCTCCAAACAAACAAACACACACTTTTTTTTCTCTTTGAAAACCTTGTTGAAACACACTTTGACTATCAAACTTCCCACATACTCATAAGTTATCTATGGTACATACGAGATCTGGAGACGGTTGTACACTGGACCCAGGGCAGGAGATGTTGGTTGAACGGCTGGAACCCACAGCGGTAAACTTGACTCAACATGTTGCGATGTGGTCACTGACCAAAGTATCTGCAGAATACATTTTTTAAAAAGTGAGTAATGAAAAATACTGGAGAATTCATTTCATTTCCCTCTACTTCCCCTTACTCTCAGAGTAAAAATCTGACTCTCCTGTTCTAAACTCTTCTGTATTAGGGAAACTCCCACCTCCTCTGTATTACAGAAAAGAGAGAAAGAGTAAGTGGCTCTTTTCTAGGTCTCAACCCTAGCCCTTTCTTTCCTAGGACCATCTTAGTTTTTTTTTTTTTTTTTTTTTTTGAGACGGAGTCTCGCTCTGTCACCCAGGCTGGAGTGCAGTGGCCGGATCTCAGCTCACTGCAAGCTCCTCCTCTCGGGTTCACGCCATTCTCCTGCCTCAGCCTCCCGAGCAGCTGGGACTACAGGCACCCGCCACTTCGCCCGGCTAGTTTTTTTTTTTTGTATTTTTTAGTAGAGACGGGGTTTCACCGTATTAGCCAGGATGGTCTCGATCTCCTGACCTCGTGATCCGCCCGTCTCGGCCTCCCAAAGTGCTGGGATTACAGGCTTGAGCCACCGCGCCCGGCCAGGACCATCTTAGTTTTTATGTAAGCAAATAATAATGCAGGGTTAGGAATATTTTGCGACACAAAAAATATCTGTTGTTTTTGGTATCTTCCAAATTAAAAAAAAAAAATCTTTCAGGCGCAATGCTTATGTATTAATACTAAATCTTCATATAATTCCTGTAACAGATCCAACATCCTAAAACAACCATGTCCACCTTTCTGCTAACACCTCCCAACAGAACTGGGAAACGCACCTATTTGAAATGTCAGCCTGATCCTTGCCAGCCAACCATGAGAAGCAAGAGGAAAGGGCAGAGGCTGCTGCCATGTTTTTCTTCCTGATGCCCCAGGATTATAAAGTAACTCTTGCACCCCTGGAAGGCAGTGGCAATGTCTGCAACTGGCTAACATCTTAATCCTGTGGAGGATGAGAACATGGCTAGAAATCTCGGTTGAGAATATGAGGCAGTTATGGGCATTTCCTCACCCTGGGTCAAATTTGAGACTTTAGACAAAGAATAGTTTATTTCACAAAAAAGTAGGGGACTCCTTCCTATATGTACAGGGAGAACAAGCCATTCATTATTGTAGCTCTTTTTTGTTTGTTGAAGACAGAGTCTTGTTCTGTCGCCAGGCTGGAGTGCAGTGGAACAACCTTGGCTCACTGCAACCTCTGCCTCCCGGGTTCAAGAGATTCCCCTGCCTCAGCCTCCCAAGTAGGTGGGACTGCAGGCACGGTGCGCCACCACACGTGGCAAATTTTTTGTATTTTAGTAGAGTTGGGGTTTCACCACGTTGACCAGGATGGTCTCAATATCCTGACCTCAAGATCCACCTGCCTCGGCCTCCCAATATTGTGGCTCTTTTTATGCTACAGAGACACTGCTGTTTACACAAGAAGAACACTTCAGTTTCTTTGTTTGTGGGCCTCCTTTTAACTTTTGTTCTATGGATTGGTGGATATATCCCAGCCCTCTTAAATGTGCCTCAGAAGACTAGCATTTAGCCCCATAGTGAAGAAAAATAAGGCATGGTGTTATTGCTTTACAATTTATACTGCACAAGGCACCGAAATAGGACAGAGAATGGAAGGATACAGCTGTTCTAAAACATATGGCATCTAGTAGGCAACAAAGTATTAATTGATCTTTGTTATTTCAGTTTTTTCATAACACTGAAGTATGATTTTGGCACATGATCTATGTTTGCTGCTTATATAAATTCCTTCAATAATGGCTGCTAAACAATTATTTACATGTGAATTCTCCAAAATAACTATAGAAGAGCCAAAGGGTAGAACAATCAAATTCCAGTTCCACCTCCCTAAGAAACCTTCCCCAGCAACTCTAGTCTTCACAGCTGGATATATATTCCATAGGTTAGATTTTAAGTAGCCCGTGACTACTGCTTTTCCCATCTGGATTACAAACTTTCCATTGACAATATGGCAAAAACGATGAGGAACAAGGCCTTTGAAATTGGTCAGACTTGGGTTCGTGCTCTGCACTTGCTATCTGTGTGTGTGTCTCGTGGAGAGCTACCTAATTTTCCTAAGCCTCTGTTTCCTCACTTATAAATCAGGGATACTAACACTAAGGACCTCATGGAATTATAGCGAGAATTAAATGAGATAATGCGTGGAAAATGCTTGGGTACAACAGATGGTCAGTAAATGTCAGTTTTCCTCTTTTTGTCTTTTAGGCACTAATGATGCCTTACGATTATTTTCTCCTTAATTTCCTTCAAGACCCATCACAGGAACAAAGAATTCAACGAATATTCACTGTTAGATACAATCACACACATATATTGACTGACTATGTACCTCTCTGTTACCCAAGAGTGATTGAAAGCTCTGAACACTTACCGTCACTGAATTAGACGTTGAAGACTGACACAGAAACTAAGCCTCCTGGCCTCTTCCGTGTACCACTACCTCTGACTGACCTCGGAGGTTACATCTACTCTGTCACTGTAATGGATAGCTCACTTTGCCAGAGTGTATTACGCCCTCGAGAAGCACACAGTTGATCCCAAGGAGCAAAGAGTGTGTGTGTGTCTGTCTAGACTCATATCTAGATTCGTGTGACTGCGTCTAGACTCTCTGTGTGTGTTTAGACTCCGTATCATCAGTTGAAAAAAGTTTTCAAGTTCTGACTCAAGACATTTCTCAAGTATCTCTTTACAGACTAAACAGAAAGCCCTTATCTAACCGATTTGAACAGAGAAGTGAACTTCAGTCCCAACACAGTTCATCCACAAACACATGCTCAGTATATGGCTCACCACTTAAATACAAAGATCCGCTGGGCCTCACCACCTCAGAGGGCAGGGGACAATGATGGGGGAAGGGATGAGGTGGGGTATCTGGGTGCGCCCTGCTGTAACAGGAAGGCCCCAGCATACACAGAATGCCATACTGGAAAGGGAGTCTGGCTTTGAGGAGGGGATCACGAACGCCCGGAGGGCCGCGGGGAACTAGAGACCCAGGCCCGAGAGTCGGCGTGTGGCCAGCTAAAACCCGCGGCATCCCGGCGCTGCCACCACCGCCACCACCGCCACCACCAGTGCAGGCTCCGGACTCTCCGATCGAGAAGGGGCCCGCGGAGGCCTGAAGTCTCCACTTGGCCCAGTTCCTCACATGGTGTACCCAGGGGAGGCCGGGAAGGTCAGGGGCCCGAAGCCATCCGTAGATCCCGGGGCCGCCGCGCACCGGCATATGGGAGCGCGCCGGGGTTTTGCAGCGCGCCCTGGGCGGCCCGGTGCAGCCGCCATCCCTCGGCCAAGGCCCACACCTACCCGCGGGCCAGATCCCTGGGCCCCGGCACCTGCTCCAGCCGCGCCCCCGCTCCTCTGTGACCAGCGGCCCGACGCTCACGCCCCTTGCGCTTGAGCCTGGACGCGCATCAGCTTCCGCAGAGACTAGGGCGCCTAGCCATCCCCGCCGCTCGCAGCGTACCTGCCTCACCACCGCCGCAGCCGCCGGGCACTGCCAGGGGTCCGCACTCCACGCCGGGCTGATTCCGGCGCTCGCTCGCTCTCTTTTTTCTTCCGTCCACGTCCCGCACGATGACGTTACGTCAGTGGCGTAAAAGTAAACCTGGGCAGCCGGGCCTACGCTGTTGACGTCGGGCGAGGGCCTGGCCTGGAGCTGCGGCGCGGCAACGGCGTAGGCCCCTTTTGAGAATCAGGCCCGCGGTCCACGTGGCTGGCCCGCCCACTAGGCCCCGGCTAGCTGGAGGAGGCGGGACTCGAGTTCAGGGGGAACGCCCACGTCCTGGGAGGGGACATGGGCCGGGGACAGGGGCGAAGACAGCTTCCAAATGCCGCCCCAGCGGGCCTTCCAGGGAGGTAGAAGAGGTGCCTGGCATCCTCAGCTGCTGGTGTGTTTGTCAGTGTTAACCATATATGCCGGGCACACCTCGGAAATAGGTTGGATCAACTTACTTACGTTAGTTACTCCAGGCACATGCTGGGAATAGATTGGATCAGTTTACACACATTTGCAAACTTTGGCTCCTTAAATGGAAGCATTTTGACACTGCAATCAAATTGCTTGCCCCCTAGTCATCTGGAGATTTCCCCAGTGGTCCCATCTCAACTCTCTTTCATCAAAGGCAGTTGTAAGAATATTGCATTTTAAAATAGGATATTCAATCTCTGACAACTAGAACTATTCCAAAGGTGAATGCAGACTCACCTTTAAAGAGGGACCAAGAGAGACCACAAAAACCTGCCAGCGCAGTGGTGTGTGCCTGTACTCCCAGCTACTTGTAGGTGGAGGCAGGAAAACCACCTGAGCCCAGGAGTTCAAATCCAGCCTGGACAACACAGCAAGACCCCATATCTTAAAAAGAAAAAGAAAAAAAGTGAAAACAGAGATTTTTCTCCCTCTTTCTTTGCTGTGTTTTGCTCAAAGGACACATTCCTGCATAGGCACATAGTGCTGGGTGGTGGGAGGGCAGCACTTGATAGGAGGTTGGGCACGGAAACGCATCTTGCCCTTCTGTCGTCCCTGATAACACTGCTAAGTTTATTTATTCATTTTCTTGTTCATTAAACACTGGCTACTGCTATGGTCTGAATATGTCCCCCAAAATTCATATGTTTGAAACTTAATTCCCATGCAAGACTATTGGGAGGTGGGGCCTAATGGGAGGCATTTGGGTCAAGAGTGCTCACCTTTAATGAAGATAGTGACCCTCATGAATAGATTAATGCTGCTATCAAAAGCTTTGTGGGGGTGGGTGTCCTCTGCTGCTCTTCTGCCCTTCCACCATGTGAGGATACAGCAAGAAAACCCTCATCAGATGCTGGCACCTTGATCTTGAACTTCCTAGCCTCTAGAACTGTGAGAAATAAATTTCTATTATTTAAAAATTATCCAGTCTGTGTTATTGTATTTTAGCAGCACAAAATGGACTGAGACAGCTAGTTAATGTACCAAGCACTCCCTGGGTGTGGAAGAAGACATAGTTGAGTCCACAGCCTTATGAAAGAGAGAGATGTATGAGCAAATAATTATAATACCATGTGATAAATACTAAAGAATGGGATGGCCAGACATTCAGGGATGGCTGAAATGGTTTGACTTTGTGTCCCCACCCAAATCTCACCTTGAATTGTAATCCCCATAATCCCCACCTGTGGATGGTGGGACCTGATGGGAGGTGATTGGATCATGGGGGCTGTTTCCCCCATGCTGTTCTCGTGATAGTGAGTTCTCATGAGATCTGATGGTTTTATAAGGGACTCTTCCCCCTTCACTTGTTTGCTCTTTCATGCCTGCCACCATGTAAGACATGCCTCTTCTCCTTCCACCATGACTATAAGTTTCCTAAGACCTCCCCAGCCACGTGGAACTGTGAATCAAGTAAACCTCTTTTTTTAATAAATTACTCAGTCTTGGGTATGTCTTTATAACAGTGTGAAAACAGACTAATACGTGGCTTTAAAAAGAGTTGATATTCAAATTGTGCTTTGAAGCGCTAGAAGTAAGGGGTTTACCTAAAAGAGGAGAGGAGTACAGGATCATATGACAAAGAGGGAATAAGGGAATGATATATGCAGAGGTGTGAGACACCCTGTGAACAGAGGCTACTTGCAGTAGGACATGACAGGAGAGGGGTCTGACTGGGATCCTACCTTACAAAGCGTTTTTTGTGCTATGCTAAAGATTTTGAATTTTATAATCCTCAAAAACAGAGACATGACTTTTTAAGTGCTGGAATGGTATGACCAGATTTTTGTGCCAGAAATGAGTAAAGAGCCTAGAGCTGGCATGTTGATTATCCTATTGCAAGGGCCCAGGTAAGAAATGGTGGCCCAAAAAAACGCTTCAGCAGTGGAATGGGGGACAAAAAGGAGGGAGAGCTGACAGTACTTATTGAAAGTGGGGGAGTGAGAGAAGAGCAGTGCTTGCGAATCTGATGATGCTGCAATACCATGAATCAGGAAATCTATGAGGTGAGTTCTCATGAGATCTGATGGTTTTATAAGGAACTCTTCATCCTTTACTGGTTTGCTGTCTCATGCCTGCCACCATGTAAGACGTGCTTCTTCCCCTTCCACCATGATTGTAAGTTTCCTGAGGCCTCCCCAGCCACGTGGAACTGTGAATCGGGAACAACAGTTCTTTTGGGTGATGAATGAGAATACGAAATGTGTTAAATGTGGAGCATTTTGGATTTGCAGTAGGGTAGAAAAAACAAAAGAAATTAAATTTCCCTCAAATAAGTTATATCTGGTATCTCATCTTTTGTTTTAAGGTTCTCATCATGTACTTAGAATGAATTAGGTGACTGTGGGTACAGGGGCCTTCACTTTAGAAGGCCTGTTATGGTTCTTAACTCACAGATTACCTTATGGTAATAGCTTGTCTGCCTTCCCTGCTAAAAGATAGGCTCCTGAGAACAGGGAAGTATATTCATGGAACATAAGAAATATTCAATAGATATTTGATAAATAAATAAAAGTAACTACTTTGGTTTAGTTTTCTCAAATAAGAAATAGGGCTAATGACACCATCCTTGTCTATCCCATAGGGTTGTGAAGAGTATAAAAAATGAACATCCTTTAACATTGTACAGACATTTTCTATTTTATTTATTGCTCTTATTTTTATTACTATTTTACTACTAATATTCTATTCCATCAATAAAGAGAAAGGAGTGGAATATGTAACTATGGATTAGGAAAAATTAAATTTCAGACATATGAGCTAGTTTTTCCCTCCATAGAAGTCAAGGAAGTAATTCAGCTATGATATTTTTCCTGTGTATGATAAAAAGACTGACTCTTTTTTTGACTGGAGAGATTTAATTTTTGTCTCAGCAATTAGAAATAAGGCTGGATATGACCAGACAGTCACACAGGAAGTGGGACATTTAGTATTGGTCTATAAGAAGGCAGGATTGAGAAGTGCTTCTTTAGATGCCATCTAAATTATTTTAGGCTTAAATTACCTTAATCTCAAGTTATTTAATTATAAAAACAGACACTCATTCGAACAGGACAATTTACTAGAAGGAGTAACTTATAGTCTCCAAAGGCAGAAAGTCAAATTGGGTCTCACAAGGGGCAGGGACAAGAAACTTAAGATGGTTCTCCATCTCTAAGTCTTTTGCTAACACTTTTCTTTGCCCATCTGTTTCCTTTTCTCCACTTTTCCTTTAAGATAGAGTCTCCATTAGTGAATATTTGGTGGAAAATGGCTTCCCTAGCTCTAAAAAGTCTTTCCAGTTAGTGCCCACTCATGACCCATTTCAAGTCTTGGTCTAAATTCCAAGTTCCTGTGAGAGAAAATTGTACTGGTCTAGACTGGTTCAGGACTCCATTCTTGGTCCAGTCATGCATGTAATGGAAAGATGGAGGCTGTCTCCTCCCCTCCTTAAGCAAAGCTCTGAGCAGTTGGAATTCTGAGAAATGGTGGCCATATTCAGGAGTTGGCAATGATGGGACCCTAAATGAAACCAGTTTGAGCCACACTATGCAGCATTCCACAGTTTCACAAACCAAGCTGCACATGAGAAGCACCTAAAAAACTTGACAAAATACTGATCTTGGAGTCCTCACTTCCCAGAACTGCCTCTTCCACCAGGGATTCAGCATCTCTAGGGGTAGGGCCCAGGAATCAGTATTTTTATAAAGCACCCTAGAAGATTACTTTGTGACTAACCTTTGGGAACCATTGCTTTAAAAGACCCAGAATACTGAACAAATACAATGATAAAAAAGGGAAGTTACTCATAAATATGGAGTGTTACATACAATATACAAGAAGTTGAGTTTTTTGTTTGTTTTGTTTATTTCTTTGAGACAGGGTCTCACTCTGTTACCCAGGCTGGAGTGCAGTGGCATGATCATGGCTCACTGCAGCCTCAACCTCCTGGGCTCAAGCGATCTTCCTGCTTCCACCTCACAAATAGCTGGGACTACAAATGTTCTGGTGATGGTTGTGTAACTCTGTGAATACATTTAAAACCAGTGAATTGTACACGTTAAGAGGATGAATTTTATGGTATGTGAATTATATTTGACATATACTTTGTTTAAAGGCACAGAATGGTCTCATAGCACTTCAGCATGAGGCTAAGGATCTGAATCATGGACCAAGAGGGACCAGATTCTGAAAGCGGCAGGTAGTCTGTCAGCAGTGCACTGGATGTCTGCTACCCCATAGATGAGGATGAATTGTCACGTATTATTTTCCTTTAAGAAGCCCAAACCTGGAAAACTTAAATACTCTATTAGCTTTGTGATCAGTTTTACTACAGGTTTCCTCGGAGGCAGGGTTACTGAATGAAATGTCTATGAAATGGACTATAGTGGGATCTGTGCTATCAGCTTCCCAGCTGCCGACTTCCCCTTGTACAGAAGCACTTCCTCTAATTTAATAACAACTGCTCAAAACTTTGCTTTTTCTTTCAGGGAAACTGGTTACTTTCCAAGTGCTTTGGAAAAGGGCAAAATGATAGAGATGATGTTTACAAATGAGCGTTTTCTTCTCATGAAGCAGGATTATAACTAAGCATATACTTTATTAAAAGGCAGTTTTAATTTCAGAGCATTAATATGCTGTGAAGAAAACCAAACTATCTCCCAGTTCTGTCTGTCTGTCTTTCAAGTCCCCACAAAAGGAGCTGCCATCATGCTTATCTTGGCTGTTTGGCCCATTCAGTGTTTCTACTAAAGTAGTCACTTCAGGCCCCGAACCCTCCTGCCCATGAAAAACCCTGGGTCTTCATGAGGGTTGCTCTAGGCTCCTGGGATCACCTCCCTCCCACTCACTCTCCCAGTCCCCTACATCCTGCCACGTTAGTTCCAAACTTGCCCCTCACTAGTCTAGGCCACACTGATTGCTTTTGTGAACAAATGTAGTCTCCTGTGTTACATGTCAATCTCCCCCCACTAAATTGTTAGGTCACTGAGGAGCTGCACCTTACAATTCCACATTCCAGAGTTTCACTGAAGTTGTTCTAGTACATTCTATTCTTTAGATTCAATTCTTTGTAAAATGGATTTAAAGTTTCAAACAAGTAGATTTGGTATCTTACACCAAAAATTTGCCTTAATTACAAGGCTAGGATAATTCTGCTCCAGGCCTAAACCTTTTAATGTTTTCTATCATAGTTCCCAACCAATTCCTACCTGTCCAAGAGTGATAATAGGAAATTACCTTGTTTTCTCTGCAAGCCAGAATCTCTGAATTGGCAGGGCAGGCAAGGCCCTTTGTAAGCTGCCACTGCCTTGTGCTAAAACAAAAAATATTTTTTGCTGGACTCACTAAAGTCAGTGTCACAAAACTGGGGTCTTCAGAGTATATCTCCAAGGAAAAGAACCTAAGTCCCCTGATTTAAATGCTATTGTGTACTTATGAAAGTTTTCTCCCTCCCTGCACACCCCTCATCCTTTTTTTGGGACAGTCTTGCTCTGTTGCCCAGGCTGGAGTACAGTGGCATGATCATGGCTTCCTGCAGCCTTGACTCCCTGGGCTCAAGTGATCCTCCCACCTCACCTTCCTGAGTAGCTGGGACCACAAGTGTATGCCACCATGCCTGGCTAAGCTTTTCTTCTTCTTTTTTTTTTTAGACAAGAGTTTTGCTCTTGTTGCCCAAGCTGGAGTGCAATGGCGCAATCTTGGCTCACTGCAACCTCTGCCTCCCTGGTTCAAGCGATTCTCCTGCCTCAGCTTCCCGAGTAGCTGGGATTACAGGCACCCGCCACCATGCCCGGCTAATTTTTGTGTTTTTAGTAGAGATGGGGTTTCACCATGTTGCAGGCTGGTGTTGAACTCCTGACCTCATGATCCACCCACCTTGGCCTCCCAAAGTGCTGGGATTACAGGTGTGAGCCACTGTGCCCGGCCAGCTTTTCAATTTTTTGTAGAGATGCAGTCTTGCTACATTGCTCAGGCTGGTCTCAAACTCCTGACCTCAAGCAGTCCTCTTGCCTCAGCCTCCCAAAGTGCTGCGATTATAGGAATGAGCCACTCTATCCGGCCTTTTTTTCCCAAACCTCACACACATAGACGCATAATCAGGAGGCAGACCACAGGTCAGCTGCCTTCTACCATGCTGCTGGAATTAATACAACAAAGCTCTCAACCAGTTTTATTTTTCCTCACCACAATGAACGGAAGAAAAAGGCAGAAACAAATGGTATGGTCATTTGCTAGTAGAAAAGAAAGCTGGGATTCCCCATTTACTTTGGAAACTGAGGAGAAAAAACTGCTTTCCCCACTCGTGTCTGGGCAAAGGGTGTGCCCAGATGTGGGCAAAGGGTGTGCCCAGATGTTGGCAAAGGAACCGGACAAAATCGACAGCCAGCAGTTTTCTGTTCCAAACAATTAGCTCCTCTACAGTCCAGAGGGAAGCTACTCCTGAGGTCACTCAAGGTGACAGCAGAAGTGTTTCTCTTTCTGCTTGGCCCAACTGTGCCTGAGGGCAGATGGATCCAGACCTTGTAAACATTCAGCTAGGTGTAACATAACCAGAAAGGCTGAAGGAAGGCTCTTGGCCTTCCCAGCTTGAGAAGCAGAGGGCCTCCTGTGTACCTGGTGGTCTGCAGAGCCCAAAGCAGAGAGCTATGATGAATAAAATATTTTTATTGCTTTTCTAAAATAACTCCTTTCATATACAAGGATTCCTTCAGGTAGGTCCTCTATTATCCTAAATGCTCTTTGGTCATGAGCAGGTGAGGATCTATTTAGCCAAGATAAGTGGCTGCCTCAGAGTTTCCCACAGGGAAAATTGAAATCTGATTATTTTCTTTTCTTCATATAGTCTCTAGGTTGAGAACTCCAAGTAGTAAGAGGCACAGGATAAGGACGGGAGAGACTGAGCATTTTTGAGAGGATACTCCTCTGCTGAATGCCACTCTGAAGGGAAAGAAGAAGTCAAATGGCAATTTCCAGTCCATTTTCGGTTGGCCCCTTGGAGGCTCTGGCTTCTGGGTAATGTCCACAAAGTTCACAATAGTTGTCAAAGATACTTCTGTAACTTGTTGAGAATCCTACAGGAAGAAAGTCAATGACAGGTCAGCGCTTGGTACCCATTCATATAGCACTCTAACTTGGCTATTATCATTACTTTTCCTGAAGAGAGAAATTAATTATTTTAAGCAAGATATACCTTTATCTCATATTGGTCCTATGTATTTCTCTTTCAGTGAGACACAAGGAAATGAATATCTTAGCAACAGTCAATGATAGCAGAACTGAACAGTTAACACCTACCCAAACCCTGACTCTAGCTTCCCTTAGCTGGGGAGCTGCCTGATATCAGAGAGGCCACATGGCAAAACTGCTACTCTTACGTGCTTAGCAGCTCTACTCTATCAGAAGCCTCCAGGCTCTGAAACAGTACATATGTACAAGTGGAAGTAATAGTAGCAATTCTATTCCTTCTCAAATGGCAGAAAGAAAGGTCACTCACAGACTCTCAGGGTTGGAAGGATCTTTCCAACCACCCACCAATTCATGTCAAATAAAACAGATGTTCCTAGAAGGGATCTTGTCAGACTGACTCAAGTATCTGACCTAACAGATGTAGCTTTGGTAGATATAGCTGCAGCCTGATGATGTCTGGAATCATGTTTATCTAAAATGAATTCCCTTTGTTTTGACTCAGCTCAACAAGCAAACTTTTGATTATAATTTTTGGACAATAAATAATTATTTTGTTAAACTTGAAAATTTTCTTCATTCACCGTCCTTCACTCTGATGAACATATTATGCATTTGCTGTGGTCTTTGGCAACAGTAAGTACCAAGCTCTGGGAACATAATTTTGCTTGGAATAACTCTCCTAGGGACTGCCACTTGTTTGTTTTTAGAGACAGGATCTTGCTCTGTCACCCAGACTGGAGTGGAGTGGTGCAATCATCGCTCACTGCAGACTTGACCTCCTGGGCTCAAGTGATCCTCCTGCCTCAGCCTCCTGAGTAGCTAAGACTATAGGAGTGCACAACGACACCTGGCTAAATTTTTTTTTTTTTTTTGAGATGGAGTCTCACTCTGTCACCCAGGCTGGAGTGCAGTGGCACAATCTTGGCTCACTGCAACCTCTGTCTCCCAGGTTCAAGCGATTCTCATGCCTCAGCCTCCCGAGTAGCTGGGATTACAGGCACCTACCACCATGCCTAGCTAACTTTTTTGTATTTTTAGTAGAGACAGGGTTTCATCATGTTGGCCGGGCTGGTCTCGAACTCCTGACCTCAAGTGATCCGCCTGGCTCAGCCTCCCAAAGTGCTGGGATTACAGGTGTGAGCCACTGCTCCCGGCCTGGCTAATTTTTATTATTATATTTTTTTTGTAGGGGCAGTTGTCAGTGTTGTCTATAAGTTGATTTAATCAATGTGCTATTCTAACTCATTTCAGAGCCAGATGCATAATATGTGCATCAGAATGAAGGAGGGTGAATGAAGAAAATCTTCAAGTTTAACAAAATAACTGTTTATAGTCCGAGGAAAATTTCCATGTTCATTTTGCTATGTTGCCCAGGCTGATCTCAAACACCTGGCCTCAAGTGATCCTCCTGCCTCAGCTTCCCAAAGTTTGTTTTTAAGTGGGTCTGGAGTTAGTCTCGTGCTAATCTTGCATTCAAATTAATTCTTTAGTTTTTTTTTTTTTTTTTTTTTGAGATGGAGTCTCGCTCTGTCGCCCAGGCTGGAGTGTAGTGGCGCGATCTCGGCTCACTGCAAACTCTGCCTCCCAGGTTCACGCCATTCTCCTGCCTCAGCCTCCCGAGTAGCTGGGACTACAGGCGCCTGCCACCACACCTTGGCTAATTTTTTGTATTTTTAGTAGAGACAGGATTTCACTGTATTAGCCAGGATGGTCTCGATCTCCTGACCTAGTGATCCACCCACCTCAGCCTCCCAAAGTGCTGGGATTACAGGCGTGAGCCACCGTGCCCGGCCTTTTTTTTTTTTTTTTTTTTAACATAGTAAGGCTCATGAGGGACTTGGCATAGGATTAATATAACTTCTGAGGCACTGAAAGAACCACATACATTACAAGGATGGCCAGCCCAGGCTGAAGCTGCCGAGGGATTCCTAACTCCGGCCAGGCATTGAAGACTGGCTGAGACTAATCAGAGAAAGAAAATGGATAAGAACTTATTCCCTATGAATAAGTAATAAACTTTCTTTTGACTTAAACTTACAAAAGGATTTAGTATTAGGACTTTAGTTTTCCTTCAGGAATTTTATAATGGGGAGAGGACATATATTCAATTTTTGGAGCAAATCTTCACAGCTGACATTACTGAAGCATGTTAATATTGTTATGTAAACCCACTGCAAAATGCCTGGTGACCTATACTGGCTGAAATGGTGAGAAATACTTTGGGATGGGAAATGGAATAGGGAATGATTTTTCAGCTATGGGTTCAGTGTCATCTAGAAGTTGATTGAATCAATGTGTTATTCTAACTTATTTCAGAGCTTTTAGGAGGGGGGCAGATTTGAAACTGCCCACTAGCAGTCCCAGGAGAATTCCCAAAGGAGCTGTGGTTGGAATTGGGATAGTAGTCTCATGATGGAAGAGTGTGGTATTGAACATTGCTATATACCCAAATCATATCCACCTAGTGTTAATTAGTAATAAAACTGATATCTGATTATCTTTATCTGACTCCTTTTAATCGGTTTCAAACTTAGGCAGGGAAAAAGAGTATCATTAGCCTCCTCGAACTCCCAAATCAGGGAATTTCTGTAGCCTTGAGGTCACCCCATACCCAGAATTGAACTCTAATGTAACTATTAACCCAAGAAGGCAACCTTTAGGCCAATGTCTGCTCAAGTATATATATTAATATCTTTATAGTGGTGTTTCAGTGGCAGAGAAACCCCACATGACAAACATTGTCCAAACTGAGTTGTTCTTTCAGAGGCACCCAGAATATGTGCTCATTAAGAGCTACTACTAGATTTGAAGACAGCAGCATAAAGACGTGTCTTCTCCCTCTATGTCTTCAAACCATTCCAATCCAACAAGAAACAGATACAAAAACTCCATGTTCACTGGAATGGGGAGACATCGTAATATGCAAAACCAGAAAGCAGATGGCAGCAAGGTTTAACAGAGGGAAAGAAGGCCAAGCCTGAAAGTTTTCAGAGACAAGACACAAGCAGATTTTCTCTGTGGAACTCTCAAGACTCAGTGACAGGAGGTAACAGAGGAAGGGTGAGGGATGGATGGAAAATCATTACTAAATGATATCCCTTCAATGCAATCAGGCAACTATTCCTTTTCCCCCTCAACAAGAGACTAAACAACTTAAGCCAGATAAATTCTGGACTCAGGGACATTGGGCATAGAGAAGGTCAGAATGAGGCATGGAACGAAAAATGGAGAATTATCCCTTCTCTAATTTAGCTCTAAAATGCTTACGGATAACTGCTCCACAGTGAAGGCCACAAGTCAGTCAGTGTCACCCACAACCACAGAGCTTTCAGTCAGCTTAACAGCTTACTCTTATTTTGGATAGAGAGTTGAAGATTGACAAACATGGGGAAAGTTTCTCACAATAAAGAGAAAACCGTACCAAATGAACAGAATAAACAACTCAGAGGAAACACAGACAATGAAAGATGAAGATGCAAAGTTGTTAGTATCTTCAGGGATACATGAAAAAAGATATTATGAAAAGAAACAGAATAAGGAAGAGCTTAGATATTAAAAATCTGATGGCCAAAATAAAAAATGCAGTAAAAAGGTTAAAAGATAAAGTTGAGAATCTTTTTTAGGAAGAACAAAAAGATAAGGAGATAGACAACAAGAGAAAAGAAAAAGAAATAGAGATTCAATCTAGCGACACCCTAAGAGATGAATAGGAGTTCCAAAAAAAAAGAGATCGGAGAAAAGAGTGGGAAGGAAATTATTAATCATGTAATAATAATAGAAAATTCTCAGAACTGAGTTTCAGAGTAAAAATTTTGGTATAATCAATGAAGAAAAGATCTACTCAAGGTATAAACTTGTGAAAACTTCAGACTATCAAGAATAAAAAGATCTTAAAATGGCCTCTGAACAGCAATATTGGAAACTAGAAGAAAGAATGCCTTCAAAATTTTAAGTGAATCCGGCCACTGCACTCCAGCCTGGGCGACAGAGCGAGACTCCGTCTCAAAAAAAAAAAAAGAAAAGAAAATAATTTTCAGTCTAGAATGTTACATCTAAACAAATGATCATTTAAGCATAATGATGATGATGATGATTGAATAAAGATATTTTCAGACAATGTGAACTAAAGAAAAAGAAATACTTTACATGCATCTTCCCCCCAAAATTATTAGACTCAAATTCCATAAACACAAGAGAATAAACCAAGAAAAAGGAAGAAGTAGTTCCAGTAAACAGTGAATCAGTAAACTAAACAAGTTAAGAATAATACCCTAGTTGGCAGTACAAGAAAGTCCCTTGACAACTGCAGGGCAGCAACTAGTCCACACTACATCAGGTTATGGGGTTATGGGGGTCTCCATGAAGAAAATATGTAGGAAAATGTGGAACTGATAGATAATATGGCACGTTCAACTGTTTGAAAAGCTGCATTGAGAGAAATTTTACAGAGCTGTTGAACAGTGTGAGAAGCCTTAGCTATTAGTTCAAAGAAAACTAAGAGTGAAATAGGTAATTATTAATTTCAGAAAATTGAATACTTGCTGCAGCATGCATATTTACATAAACATCATGATGAAACATTGAATACTGATTTAATAATTTGATGCAAATACACTGGGAGAGTGGTGGGAAGGGTAGGAGGAAAATAACAGAGCTGAACTGACCTACAAAAATAGAAAGTCAATACATTATCTCAGAAACAGGTAAGTCAAGGATAACTAAGTGTTCAACGGCATAGTAGGGCGACTATATTAATAACAATATATTGTGTATTTCAAAATAGCTAGAAGAGGAGATTTTAAATGTTCCCAACCACAAAGAAATGACAAATGTTCAAGGTGATGGGTATCCTAAATACCGATTTGATCATCATATAGTGTATGAATTTATCAAAATAACACATGGATCCTTGACTCCTTCCCCCTCAACCTCCACATCTACACAGTCAAGTCTTATCTGTGGCATCTCTAAATCTGAATTCTGTCACTTCTCAAAGCCCTCCAAACTCCCACCCAAGTTCAGGCCTTCAGTATCTGCTGGTGAATTTCTACACAGATTAGAACTGATCACCTCAGCAGTACCTCACACCTTCTATGGATGATGTCTGTCCGCTTCACCTGTCTATACCTAGTTCCAGGCATGGTACTTGGCACAGAGTAAGCACTCAATAAAGATTTTTTTTTAAACAAATGAGTGGAGATATTTTTTTGGAGGTAGGGAACTAACATAATAAGAGATTAACAAATCACAAAGTAGAAAGTATGTCACAGCTATTTAAGAGTTAGCAATTACAGATCTATTTGATCCTTTTTCCTTCCCGTCACATGGTAATTAGGATCTTAATGGTTGTGCTTAATTAATTAATGTATTTATTAACAAATATTTCAAATGAAATGCTTACTCTGCATTTATTTTTAAAATTGCTTCCATAATTATATAGAAGTTTGGAGTAAATGCAGCCTAGTAGATAGTCCAATTAAAAGAAGCTTAAATTGCACTTACTAGGTAACCAGGTAATACTAAATGTTACTGACCTATTTTTATTTATTTATTAAGACAGAGTCTCACTCCGATTGCCCAGGTTGGAGTGCAGTGGTGCAATCTTGGCTCACTCCAGCCCTGACCTCTCCTGGCTCAGGTGATTCTCCCACCTCAGCCTCCCGAGTAGCTGAGGTTCAGGCATGTGCTACCTCGTGCAGCTAATTTTTTGTATTTTCTTTTTTTTAGTAGAGATGGGGTTTCACCATGTTACCCAGGCTGGTCTCAAATTCCTGGACTCAGGCAATCCACCCACCTCGGCCTCCCAAAATGCTGGGATTACAAGTACGAGCCATCACGCCTGGCCTATTTTATTTTTTGAGACAGGGTCTCACTCTGTCACCCAAGCTGGAGTGCAGTGGTACAAACATGGCTCGCTGCACCCTCGACCTCTTAGAATCAAGCAATCCTCCCACCTCTGCCTCCCGAGTAGCTAGGACTACAGGTGCATGCCACTGGGCCCAGCTAATTTTTTGATGTTTTGTACAGATAGGGTCTCACTATGTTGCCTGGGCTGGTCTTGAATTCCTGGGCTCAAGTGGTCCTCCCACCTCAGTCTCCCAAAGTGCTGAGATTACAGGTGTGAGCCACTGCACCAGCCTATTGATCCGTTTTAGATTTTGAGTTTTAGTATCACATGAAGAACAAGGTTCTTTGAGTATATTCAGTGTGTTTTATTTTGATTCTCAAGTCTAAAGTTTTCCCATTTGTGTTTTAAAAGTTATAGATATGCAAAATTAGACAATTCACTGTTTATTTAGTGTGTGCAACAGGAAGAGCATTGGGGAAAAATAACTCCCTCAAAATCTGGTCACCTCATTTCTTTTATCAAGACAGACAAAAGATACATAGCCCAGTCAATACATTTCATTTACTGTGGGTCCAGTTCTGTTATGTATGGTTGACTTACTTTATTTCTACTTTAAGCTATAATATTTCATGATGTTTACTTAAGAAATTACCACCAGCAATTTTGTTTTAACACTTTGTAAAGTTCAGGTGGTTATTTGCTTCAATTCAATCTACAGTACAATAAAACCCTTTGTACCAAAATAAGATTTACTTTGTAACAGCATGAAGAGCTTGGATTAGGTTACGTTAGGCTTTGGTAATAAGAAGTACACCCAATATATTACATCTGTATGATCACAATTTTTAAACCATTATATGTTAATACCCTATGTAAAATCGGTACAAATAAAAACTATTAAAGAAAAAGTTGTGGATACTATCTTTTAGGTGTGTTTTTGTAGCTGCATTCAGACTATCAATTATAACAAATTCATCTTTGGTACAAGTGTGTAACTCATTAATGAGCTGTAAGTGTTCCTTATTTTACATATACAAGAACTTTATCAGACACATATATTACCGACTCAGGCGTGTGCCACCTTGCCCAGCTAATTTTTGTATTTTTTTTTTTAGTAGAGGCAGGGTTTCACCGGGAGGCTGGTCTCAAACTCCCGACCTCAGTGATCTGCCCGCCTCGGCCTCCCAAAGTGCTGGGATTACAGGTGTGAGCCACTGTGCCCAGCCTCTCATGTTTTCTTAAATGTCTTTTTGTTTGGTTTTAATATTTTTATTGAGGTACAATTTATAAACAATAAAATACATACATCTTAAGTATTTAGTTCAATGAGTTTTGCCAATTATATATGCTTTATAGCCAATACCCAAAGCAAGGTCTGGACTTTGTCCATCATTTCAGAGCTCCTTCGTGTCCCTTTCCCAGAAGTAGCCACTTTCTGACTTTTATCATTAAAGATTAATTATTATTATTATTTGTGTGTGTGTGTGTGTGTGTCTGGCTTCTTTCCCTAAAGATAAATGTTTCTGACATTCATCTATGTTGTTTTGTGTATCAGTAATTCATTCTGCTTTACTGCTAAGTAGTATTCCATTGTGTGAATGTATTGTAATTTGCCCATTCTCCTCAAGATGGATATTCGGGTTGTTTCCAGTTTTGAGTGAGTATGAATAGGGCTGTTATAAACTTTCTTGCACAAGCCTTTTTTGGGGCATATGTTTTAATGTTTCTTGGGTAAACACCTAGGAGTAAAATTGCGGATTCATACGGAAGATGCATTTGTAAAAGTTTAGACCAATTTTCATTTCTACTAGCAATGTATGAGAATTCCAGTTATTCTACGTTCTTGGAACATGATTGTCAGTCTTTTTTGTTTTAGCCATTCTTGTGGGCATGTAGTAGTAGTGCACGGTTTTAATTTGCATATCTCTAATGATTAATGATGTTGAATACCTTTCCATGTTTATTGATCAATTATTTATCTCCATTTGTGAAGTATCTGTTCAAATCTTTTTTTTTATTTTTTTTTTATTTTTTTTATTTTTAAGATGGAGTCTTGCTCTGTCACCCAGGCTGGAGTGCAGTGGCGTTATCTCGACTCACTGCAACCTCCGCCTCCTGGGTTCAAGCAATTCTCATGACTCAGCCTCCAAAGTAGCTGGGACTACAGGCATGCGTCACCATGCCTGGCAAATTTTTGTGTTTTTAGTAGAGATAGGGTTTCACCATGTTGGCCAGGCTGGTGTCAAACTCCTGACCTCAAGTGATCTGCCCACCTCAGCTTCTTAAAGTGCTGGAATTACAGGTGTAATGGTCCTGTGGGTATCTTTCCAAACAACACAGGAACTAAAAAATGTAATTGAATGTTCTCATTAATACAGTTTCTGGTAACCTGAGTGTTGACCCCATTTCTAGGTAAAGAGAAGTAACTTGCCCAACCCTGTTGTGAGGGAGACTCAAAGGTATTTTACTTCTGACCTAAATGTAGTCTCAAGTTTACTTCATTTCTGGGATGTAAGTACAGTGCAAGGTAAGAATTTAAATCTGTTTGATTTTCATTATAAGTTACTAAATTGGCATGCCAGTTTATATGTGAATAATTTCACTAGGACCTAGTCATTTCTTTTTTTTTTTTTTTTTTTTTGAGACGGAGTCTGGCTCTGTCGCCCAGGCTGGAGTGCAGTGGCCGGATCTCAGCTCACTGCAAGCTCCGCCTCCTGGGTTCACGCCATTCTCCCGCCTCAGCCTCCCGAGTAGCTGGGACCACAGGCGCCCACCACCTCGCCCGGCTAATTTTTTGTATTTTTTAGTAGAGACGGGGTTTCACCGTGTTCACCAGCATGGTCTTGATCTCCTGACCTCGTGATCCGCCCATCTCGGCCTCCCAAAGTGCTGGGATTACAGGCTTGAGCCACCGCGCCCGGCCAGACCTAGTCATTTCTAAGTAAAATGAAAATACCGTGTTTTTAAACTTCTATAGCTAAGGATTGGTTCAAACACCAAGGCAGATGCTAAAGCTCTCCTAAGGCACATAATAAACAATAGGTATATGTTTGCTACAGATTAAAAGTGTTCATTTAATGGCACAGATACAATTAAGAACTGGTGACTATAAACTAGTCACAGTGGTAACTTTAATCACAATCAACAGACTCAGGGACTCATATAACTGTGTGGCTGACAGACTGAACAATTATGGAAGGTGTTTTCTGTGGTTGAATCAATCAGAATAGTAATAATGGTGGGATTACTGAAAAAAAATTAACCTGTACTATAATCTGGGGTCAGATTTTTTTTTAAAAAAAAGGATATAAGCTGTATTCATGACAACACGTTAATTTCAGTAATCAGGCAGGGCGCATAGACTTGACAATTAATTATGTCAGCTCACTTTAAACAAACATTGGTTGCTAACATAAATTGACTCTTGGAAGGTAAAAAATGATTTGATTAACAAATGGCTGATAAAACAATCTAGGCTTTGCAAGGCTTAGTGGTCCTTTATGAGCCATGACTTACCCGTATGGACTGGCACTGGTATAGGAATCGAACTCCTGATACATGAGCTTGCGGGTTAGACAGGAGACCTACATATGCCCACAATACCTGGATCTCCAGGGAAACTGGTATGAGACAGCAGGAAGTACAGTTGATAGCCTGCAGAAGGGTAAAGAAGCATCTGCTTGAATTGCCTGATGGTTGCCTATAGTCAATCACCATGCATTAAGCCGTTGTTTCTCAAGCATTATTCAGTAATAAGGAGGGCAAAGTAGCTTAGTGGAAAAACACAAAAGTTCACAATAAGACTATGTTATTATTCCTGATCTTTTTTTTTTTAGACAAAGTCTCACACTGTCACCTAGCTGGAGTGCAGGGGCGCAGTCTCGGCTCACTGCAACCTCTGCCTCCCAAGTTCAAGCGATTCTCCTGCCTCAGCCTCCCGAGTAGCTGGGATTACAGGCATCCACCACTACATCTAATTTTTTTTTTTTTGTATTTTTAGTACAGACAAGGTTTCACCATGTTGGCCAGGCTGGTCTTGAACTCCTCATGTTGTGATTCACCCACCTCGGCCTTCCAAAGTGCTGGGATTACAGGTGTAAGCCACCATGCCTGACCTTCGATCTTTTTTTTTTTTTTTTGAGATGGAGTCTCACTCTGTTGCCCAGGCTGGAGTACAGTGGTGTGATTTCAGTTCACTGCAACCTCTGCCTCCTGGATTCAAGCGATTCTCCTGCCTCAGCCTCCCCAGTAGCTGAGATGCCTGCTACTACATCTGGCTAATTTTTGTATTTTGGTCAAAATGTTGGTCAGTCTGGTCTCGAACTCCTGACCTCAAGTGATGTGCCTGCCTCAGCCTTCCAAAGTGCTGAGATTACAGGTGTGAGCCACGGCACTTGGCTTCATTGATTAATTTAGATAAGTTACTGAGTAACTGGCTTGAGCAGATCATGTGGCTAAAGTAAAGGACTTGAACACAGGAGCAGTGTAAAGTCAAAGAAGATGATACCTAAGGGTTAGATTATGAAGTGCATCCAAGTAGTCTGTTTGGAAGCCATCAGAGAACCTCGAAAGTTTCTAGAATAGAAACATGGTATACCTAATGCAGCACTCCAGGAGGATTAATTGCAAGATGCAGAAAGGCATATCATTCTATATGGTTTTGATTTTTAACCAGATAATGCATTTTCATGCAAATGATTGTAAAAATATAAATTTTTATAATTACAACAGAAAGAGCACAATTTTAACCTCATGAAAGTCTGTGCTGACCAAATATTCAAGAATATAAAATATTTGAAATACATGATGAGATTTTTGAACAACAGAAATCTGTAGATTATCTGCCTTCAAATTTTTTTCTAAGTAACGAAAATACATTAGGTATTTTAAACCTAACCTGAAATTACTTCAGGCTGGGAACAGTGGCTTATGCCTGTAATCCCAGCACTTTGGGAGGCCAAGCAGGAGGATCACTTGAGCCCAGGAGTTTGAGACCAGTCTGAACAACATAGTGAGACCTTGTCTCTACAAAAAAATCAAAAAATTATCTAGGCATGGTGGCATATGCCTGCGGTCCCAGCTACTCGAGGGACTGAGGTGGGAGGATCGCTTGAGCCCAGAAAATTGAGACTGCAATGAGCCATGATCATGCCACTGCACTCCAGCCTAGGTAATAGAGCAAGATCCTGTCTTAAAAAAAACAAAAAACAAACAAACAAAAAAAGACCAGGCACGGTGGCCCACGCCTGTAATCCAGCACTTTGGGAGGCCAAGGCAGGTGGATCACAAGGTCAGGAGTTCAAGATCAGCCTGCCCAATATGTTGAAACCTCACCTCTACTAAAAATACAAAAATCAGCCAGGTGTGGTGGCAGGTGCCTGGTAGTCCCAGCTACTGGGGAGGCTGAGTGAGGCAGGAGAATCCCTTGGACCCAGGAAGTGGAGGTTGCAGTGAACTGAGGTCACGCAACTGCACTCTAGCCAGGGCAACAGAGTGAGACTCCATCTCAAAAAAAAAAAAAAAAAAAAAAAAAAAAAAAGGGGCTTTGAGTGGGCATGATTTCTTATACTCTTCCTTCTATGACAAACACATTATCTATGGAGACAAGGCTGGTTTTAATCTTACTATCCATGATATACAAAGGGGTAAAAATGAGTCTTCAACAGAAAGTGTATTTCTCTCCTTACTGAAATGTTGCAGTGCCTGTTGAGGATCCTGGTCCACCCTCCTTTCTGGGCTGGGTCAGCATTACCAAAGATGGCAACATGCTGCGGTCTGGGCCTTCCATGAAGAGTCTGATAAATCTCCTGCTGCAAGTGGCTGCAGTCTGCCTTCTTCAACCTATAATTAAACACCATGGAGGCCGAAGTCTGATGCTAACATAATAATATACCCATATTAGTACTGTATATTAAACCAAACATTGGAAATATTATAAAATAGACCAGAGGGTATAATCCTTAGTAGGTATTAACAACTGCCAGAAAACTCTTAGCAATATTAACACTATCTAGAGTAAAACACTATTCCTGATTTAGCATCTTCTGAAGTCATTCAAAATATGAAAGTTACCATATCAGCATATTCCCTACATATTCCCAGTGAAATTGCAGGAAATGATGTGGAAGCAAAGAACTACCTGAGCTTGCATCCAGATATTGCATTCACTCCAAACTGTACCTCATGTCTGTTAACAGAGCAACTTCCATTACCCTGGCTCCGTAAGAGGGTCATCCAAAGTGGAAAAGTGATGATCAAGGACATCATAACAGAAAAAAAAAGGAGGCAGCATTGTAAAATGTATGTTCTCATTCTCCCTTAATGCTATTTATTTTGTATTACTATCATAATGTGCAAGTCACAAATTTGGTTTTTTTTCTCAAAAAATCACAGAGACAACTACAATTCCAAAAATGATTAACCATATATTAGTATATAACTACCTCATTAAAACGAACAAAAAATTTCTCACCTTTGGCTAGTCTAACATAAGTTTGAAAGCCTTTGCCACTTTTCTCATTAGGTTGCAACAGGCCACCCAGCTCTAAAAAGGATACTGAATAACTTACATCACCAGTCAGAGCCAAGAGTGGCTTCCCAACTATATAGCCAGGATTCCCACTTCTAGGACTGGTGATAGAAGCAGCTGTGCTCTGTTGAAAAGCCTGCAGAAAGAGTGAAGAGAAGTCAATGATGGAGGTAAGCATGCTTTCCCACCTCCCACTGCTTGGCTTCACCATACCCTTCCTTAAGGCAACGCAATGCAATAAGTGAGCTACACTGAACGCTCTGGCTTCTTTCCACAGTGTAGCATTTTGCTTCTTTCACTTTTCTTAACTCACTAAAATAAATCCTTCATGATCTGAATATTGAAATTCACAATATGCTGCTTTTACCAAGGATTACAACCAAGAATCTACTAAGGATCCCTTAACCCTGTTTCTCAAAAATTACTAGCAATTTAGCAATAATAACACAGCCTGGTTAAAATCTGAAGATTTTAAATGTAATTTTAAAAATACATATTTTAATTAACTATAGATGTTCCAGAGATGAGTTCTGAGAGACACAGCAGTTGGTTGATCACCTGAGGGTAGAGTTGAGAAAATCTATGCTGGGTTCAAAAAGAGGAAAGAAGTAGCAGAAAGCCAAATGGCGGTGATTAAGACTGAACACTCAGATTAAGTGGGAAATGAATAAAATGCTGACTGCCCAGAAATATGAGAAAAGCTAGTTAAAGAATTTTTGTAGGTGTTGGCTGAATTTATGATTCAAAATGACTATAAAAAAAGTTTTGATTTGAGATTGAAGTCCTGCTTTGTTGGGGGCCAGATAGAGAATTGGAGAAAATGTTAATGAGTAAACACTTGTAGAATAACTACAACTTGTAGTAAAACTATGGAATATTAAATGTTGAGGCCTCAATCGACAGAATGAACTAGGCCTTCATATTCTTATTCTATTTCACATGTATTAGAAAAGCAAAGGAACTATTTCTAACCTGGTATTTCTTCCCCTCTAAATCCCCTATGAGAAAAGGGCCCTAACCCTGAAATGAAGGATGAAGTGTTGCTGTAAGGAAGCACCTGGCTCAACAGTCAGGTTGGTTTGTCCCAAACTGACAGAAACCTTCTGGATTCCAAAAGTCCCATTGGTCTCTATCTCATAGGTGACCTGAAATGAAAAAAGAATCAATTAATAAAAAATAGTTATTGGGCCAAATATGTTCAGGACAGAAAATTTTCTGTCTTCAAGAGTGTTTTTATAACTAAATGAGGTAGACTGAAACAGTAATGTTAAAAATGCCAAACACAAATACAATGAAAGATAAAGATGATTTCATATTATATTTGTATATGAAAAAGAAACTGGATAGAGCCCTTTAAAAGGGTTTATGGGTAGGTGAGTTTATGGTAGGAATTGAAAGGGTAGAAAAAATAAGTTGATTACGGGCAGAGGAGGGCAAGCAGAAACAGGCAGAGGTGAGCATGAAACAGAAATCTGATTTACTTGGCTCTCACAATATTTCAGAATTAATAAAGATAGTTGCTGGGGATACAACAATTGAAAGTAACCTTAAATTTCTGAGCATAGTCTTTAAGAAGATGCCTTAAGAAAATTCTTACTTTTTTAGCTTAGATTGTTTAGAGAACAGAGGAATAGAAGTTGATTAATCTACTTCAGACTTTCAGATGATACTGACTGTGTCAAGGGAAGAAGATGTGGTCAGTCAGTAAGAATCAGTAACAGACTGCAGGCGGGCAACGGAAGAGGTGTCAGAAATAATTTTAATGTCCTGGACCTGAAATACTGGAGGATGTGGTGATGGAAATAACTGAAACTTGGTAGGGAGGATAACGGGCTCAATTATTGACAAGTTTAATTTCAAAATTGTTGGGAATTGTTGAAATTCACAGTATGCTACTTTTAACAAGGATTACAACCAAGAATCTACCAATGCAACAAGTTTGCATTCCCAACATTGTTAGAGAATGCAGACAAAATTCAGTGGGGTCAGTCTGACACTTAATGGAAGATGAGGCACCTCTGGCAGTGTTGATCAACATACATCAGTCCAGAATCTGAGGTCAGTATCCCTACCTGGGAAACTACATTCTGACAAGTGTTTCCAGCCAACAGAGGAGCATTAGCCTGTGAGGTAAGTATTACAGGAACCTGGAACTAGCAATGAAAAGAAGCAAACAGTTAACTAAAACTGAAGGCGGTATTTTGTCTTGTATCTATTAATAGATATCATGCTAAGGTAAGTATTTTTCCTTCCCCTTGACCACCCTCTTTCTCTCTTCTTCCATCACCAGCCAACAACTTAAATTCAAAAGTCTTTCTAAACCAGCACTTCTTAAAACTTATTTCTCAGAACACTAGTTCTATTAAATATAAAACAAGGGTTCCATAGTCAAATAATTGTGAGAAATACTATATTCAGTATTCCCCTTAAAGATTAATAAGGCCCTCTAGCAAATTAAAGACTCCAGGTGGGGTGAGATGGCTCATGCCTATAATCCCAATACTTTGGGAAGCCAAGTCAGGAGAATTGTTTGAGGCCAGCACTTCAAGACCAGTCTGGACAACATAGCGAGATCCCCATCTCTACAAAATAGTAAAACATTAGCTGGGTGTGGTGGCACAGGTCTATAGTCCCAGCTACTCGGGAGGCTGAGGTGGAAGGATTAGCTGAGCCCAGGAGGTTTAGGTTGCAGTAAACCGTGACCGTGCCACTGCACTTCAGCCTGGGTGACAGAGCAAGACCCTGCCTCTAAAAAAAATTAAGAAGCCCAGCCTAAATATAGTTTATTTAACCCAATGTTTACAAACCTATCTAACACTTTATGGATCCTGGTTTCATATGAGGCTATTAATTGTGTAGAACGTACTTGCAAAAGCACCATTTTAGATCTACTTAATTGTTTGCTATATCACGCTTACATTTATCTTTCAATAGTACAACTTAGACTAAAATTGCCTCAGATGCAGAGGAGCCAAATATTCTTTTTCCTTTTTCC
The DNA here is from genome assembly GCF_003255815.1 of Theropithecus gelada. Classification (NCBI taxonomy): domain Eukaryota; kingdom Metazoa; phylum Chordata; class Mammalia; order Primates; family Cercopithecidae; genus Theropithecus; species Theropithecus gelada. The sequence goes on from NC_037677.1 coordinate 92,109,071, forward strand.
TGGTACAACAGCATCATACCTCCATATTCTGTGGATCAGTCATGCCTCTTGGAACCTAGGAGAACAGCAGGGACATGAGTGTGCATCTACCTTACCAAAAATCACCAGGAGCTTATGGTTTCACACTACTAACAATAGACTTTGGTTTTTTTAGGGGGAGGGGAGAAGTCAAAATATTAGAATGATTTACTTCCTCTATTCCACCTGACTCTTCTTTACACTAAAATGCCAGGAAGTGGAGCCAGACAGGAGGGTATAGACTGTGAAGCCTGTCTACTCTGACAGAGCTCTACTGAATAGCAAAAGCAAGAAGTTTGGTGAAATAGGTGTTTTCCCCCTTCCACCCTCGCAAGCCGATCCCATTAGTGAGAAGGGTGATGATCTCTTATCCTGGATATATATCCCCAGTTATTGCATTTGTCTTCAGATATGGTTTCCAAGCCCTCTGTCTTTTACACGGCTCCTGGGGATTCTGACTTCTAGTTCAATGCTCTTTCCACAACCCACAACAGTGAGAAGCGTGTTCACTTCAACTTCATCGTAGTGACAGCGTAGGGAGAGAAAGGACACCTACCTTTAAGACTGTGAAGTTATAGTAAGAGGCAGCATTGAGGGCTGAATCCAAGGTACAGCTACTAGCCAGGTTCTTGAAAAAACGAGTGCAAGTTGTGCTTTTACTCTCTAGGAAACCTTAAACACAAATAGTTAACAGAGTGGTACGTGAGAAAGCCTATTTTAAACTGAATGAAAAGGTTGGTACTTTTGCTCCGGATTCACCTGCAGGATTGCTTTCAGCACAGAGTCCCGCAGCTCCAACTCCTGCAGGTTGTCTCAGCAAGCTTATTACAGACCACTTGGGGAAGTAAGTAAGAATGGGGTCCCCAGCCTGAATAAAATATAAAAGAAAATTGGTTCATAGTGAGACTGGACTAGACGACAACAGAAAAGAAAGAGTAGAAACAAGGTTAACTCAAGGGCATGATTACGTGGACAGTACTGCCCTCCAAAGAGCTGACAATGGTTTAGCTAGCTGCAGGGTAGTGCTGCAAAGATACCCTGTCAGCTGTCTGCTATGAGTGAAAACCAAACCAAACAATCCCATCCCCTTCCCCAGGCTCACCCTGTAGAAAGACAGTGGTGATTGAGTTTGGAATGTTGAAGTGAATGATTCGCCTCCAAACTCTGCAGCCAGGGCCTGGAAGTTGGTTGCATTGACCTTTTGAAGCTTCTGGAAATAGTTTAATTTTGCTAAAATGTTTTTTAAAAGAAAAGGGAAGTTTAGATAAAAGAAAAATATGCCAAGTAACTAATTTTAAAAAATATTTTAATTGAAGCATAATATACAGGGTACAAATCTTAAGTGCAAACTCAAAGAATTTTTACAAATTTATATACTTATATTACCACTACTTAGATCAAGTTACAGAATATTTCCCCAGAAGGCTCCCAATCAATACTCCATCTCCAGAAATAACAATTCTGATTTCCATCACTTCTTAATTTATTCACAAACTACTAACTGAATTATTGTTTTAATAGGAAGATCTGAGATAAGAATATGGTCAATGAATGCCAGTCAGTTTCAAGTCACTGATGGCCAAGAATGTGTATGATCAGCAATTTGTGATGAAAATAGGAAGCTCAGCCAGGCGTGGTGGCTCAGGCCTGTAATCCCAGCACTTAGGGAGGCCGAGGCGGGTGGATCACCTGAGGTCAGAAGTTTGAGACCAGCCTGGCCAACATGGTGAAACCCGTCTCTACTAAAAATACAAAAAATTAGCCAGGCATGGTGGCAGGCACCTGTAATCAGAAGAATCGCTTGAACCTGGGAGGCAGAGGTTGCAGTGAGCCGAGGTCACACCACTGCACTCTAGCCTGGGCAATAAGAGCGAAACTCCATCTCAAAAAAAAAGAAAAGAAAATAGGAAGCTCGATAATGCTCATGTCTGCCCCATATCAAATGAGTCTCTAACAGAATTGCACTATTTCCATAGGAACATGGAACAATTAGAGACAATTATGACAATTATTTGATCTGTCCTTCCCAAATCTTCCTGTTTCCTCTAAACTTCAACTGACCAGTCCTAACAATGTTACTATCTCTCAAGTTAATAGATTTGTTGCATTTTATTGCTTAAGCCTTATAATTCCTCCATTCAAGATTTTAGATACTTAAAAAGGGTATTTTCTGGAACAATTCTATAATTTCTATGATAGCAATGTATAAATCTACCCAAACTCCTGCAGTCTTCTCTTTATGGCACTTTAGAACCAGTAGAGAGATGTAGGAAAAGGGCTGTGATGCTGTCCCCTGCCCAGAGGATGGCAGGTGATTGACAACACTCTGTCTGCTTTACTACTCAGGTGCTAAATTGAAAAAAGAACATTGGGAAACATGCCCCTTGCCAGTTTCATTCTTCATATAATTAATGGTCATTTGTACAGAGTAAAAGAGGTTACAATACTTGCATCATTGAAAGCAAATGAGGATTCCACGTTAAATGAACCTGACCTTTATCCTCTGTGATAATGGATAACATCTTAATTATCTGATTTTTCAGCTCCTGAAAAGTCAGCATGAATGTAGCTCTCAATTCTGGGGCCTTTCAGACTACTCACTCTCCATGCATCTCCTAGATCCTTCTTATTCAAAGTGGGGTGCACACATTAGTAGCTCAGGGATCACCTGGGAGCTTCTCAGAAATGCAGACTCTCAGGCCACTCCCCAGACCTGAATCAAAATCTTCATGTTAACAAGATCTCCAGGTAATGTGTATGCATATTGGAATCTGAAAAGCATTGCTCTGAAACAGGTGATGCTGATGCTGCTGGTCTATGGGCCACTTTCCACCTCTGATCTGAAATCTTCAAACCCTAACGCTTCCAAGAGCTATTTTAACATTTCCTTCAGAACTCATACCCTGAAAACCACATGGAAGAGATATTTACCTCATGTAAAATGCAGTTATTTGTATCTTTATAAATGAAATAAAAGTTAAAGTTAAGCTAAGAAAGAAGGTGAACTGAGATGGCAAAATATCTATCTAGCTATTTTTTCATGGCTTAAATGAATAAGAGAAAGTTAACATTTTATCTCTCACTTCAGTGCAAAGATATTGGCGGTAGTGATGATAAATATAGGCTAAGTAGAATTTTTGCCTAAAATTTCTACCATCATAGATGATATATTACACCTAAAAGAGCTTAAAGGTATTTAGACTTCTATTACAATTTCAGATGTCAAAGGAAACCTACAGACCATCTGACCTAATCCCATGAGGAAATTTCGATCCTCAGAGGTAAAAGAGTAGCAAAAAGCCAGAGCACCAGCTTGCAGAGCCGAGAGTAGACTGCAGACTCCTATTCCTGGTGTTTTTCCCCACTCCAGTATGTTGCACAGACTTTGACTAAAAACATAATTTACTGATGATCATTATCAGTAGATACTTTTTTTAAAATTTTGTTTTATTTTGGAGACAGGATCTCACTCTGTTGCCCTGGCTGCAGTACAGTAGCATGATCACAGCTCACTGCAGCCTCGAACTCCTGGGCTCAAGCAATCGTCCCACCTCAGCCTCCCAAGTAGCTGGTACTACAGGCATGCGCCACCACACCCAGCTAATTTTACTATGTTTTGTAAAGACTGGGTCTCGCTATGTTGCCAGGATTGGTCTCGAACTCCTGGGCTCATGCAATCCTCCTGCCCTGGCCTTCCAAAGTGCTGGGATTACAGGACGAGCCACCAGGCCTGGCTGTACCAATAGATACTAAGCACCATGGGGAAACAAAGATATGGTCCATCCTTTCATGGTGTTGACAATTTACCTGGAAAGATATGATGTTTACAAAAACTAATAACAATATAAGAAATTCTATAGGTTCTAAGAGGGTGACTCAAACAAAATGTTTTAGAACTTCTGAGGATGGGCTTACTTCCAATAGATAAGCAAGAAAACACTCATGGAAAATACAGGAATTTCAAAATGCAGAAAGAAAAAGGAACTATAGAGTCAGAAAGAAAAGCAAATACAAACTTGGGAAAAATACAGGGCATATCTTGAGGACAACGAGTAGATGAGTTCGGCCAAAGCAGAGGGTCAAGTAGAGAGTAATGCTAAAAGAGCCAGGAACACTAAATTGGATCAAATAGGAGATTTGACTGGCCAGCTAAGAAGTTGGATGTTATTTTACGGGAAGTGGGAAGTAATGGAGTAAGGAAGCAACATAATGCAAAGTTATAGAAAGATTAATCTAGTGAAGTGATTCTCTATAGCTGTGTATACTGTGTGTATATGCTATGTGTATATATGTGAGGAAGGTGGGCAAATAATCAGAACCAAAGGGAAACTTTTCTTTTTCAGACTAAACATGAATGTACACCCCAGCCTCATTCAGGGAAAAGTTCATTGATGTAATGAACCATAATTACTATTGGAAGTGGCCATATTCCTCCCTCAGGTGGTGTTGGTTAAAGAAAGTTCAGATCCACTGATCCCAAAGGAGTGTGCAGGATGGTGTGGGAGGCAGGAGTGGGGATCAAAAGCAGGGAGCCCCAGGTAGGTGCCATTGCAATAACCCTGGAGCATGATCATAAGGCTGGATTTAAAAGGCAGTAAAATGTTTGGAAAAGAAGAGACAACATTACCTTTTTTTGAGACAGACTCTCGCTCTGTCACCCAGGCTGGAGTGCAGTGGTGCAATCTCAGCTCACTGCAACCTCCGCCTGCCTCCCAGGCTCACATGATTCGCCTGCCTCAGCCTCCCAAGTAGCTGAGATTACAGATGCCCACTACCATGCCTGGATAATTTTTTGTATTTTTAGTAGAGACAGGGTTTCACCATGTTGGTCAGGCTGGTCTCAAACTCCTGACCTCAAGTGATCTGCCCACCTCGGCCTCCCAAAGTGCTGAGATTACAGGCGTGAGCCACTGCGCCAGGCCACAACCTTATCTTAAAATGAAGTATTCACCTTGTTCTCTTTACCCTATTACGATCTAAATAACCACAAGGCTCCTGATAACTGCTTTCAAATTCAAGGCCCCCCAAACCAAAAATTGGTTGTTTTCTGAGACAAATATAGTTTTGCAAATCTTATTAACAGTCAGATGAAATCAGGATGAGGTGACTTCCAGGATGCAAGAGACCTTTAAATCCATTTTGTGCAGGAACATTTTGCTTCATCGACATTTTAAAAAGATAGATTAGCTTAACATCTTTAGAAATGTTATAGCCATCACCAGCAAATTTTTAAGTCCACTCACCATCCCCAAAAATAATCTCAAATCTTTATTGTACTCTACAGTTGTAGAGCACTTTCGTATACAAAGCCAATGATACTATTTCTCACTTTGTAGTTGAAGAAACGGGCCTAGAAATGCTAAGGGATTTGCCCAAGTCTGTATAGCTGGTAAGGAAATGGCAGGACTGAGATCCTAATCCAATGCTCCTCCTACACTGTTGCCTCATGAAATGAAAATAAGGTTGGCATAGACTCATTTGTCAAAGATATTCATTCAAACATTATTTGGTGCTTACTATGTGTTAGGCACTGGGGATTCAGTTAGTACCCTCATGGAGATTGTAGTAAGTGGGGGATATAGTCTATCTGTGATTATCTGAGTTAAGAGGAATGATTAAAAGGATTGAAATTAAAGCTATTTATGAGTTTTCTGATCCGCAGCCAATAGAATATAAAAAGTTGCAAATGTGGCTGGTTCGCGGTGGCTCACACCTGTAATCCCAGCACTTTGGGAGGTTGAGGCAGGCGGGTCACGAGGTCAAGAGATCAAGACCATCCTGGCCAACACTGCGAAACTCCGTCTCTACTAAAAATACAAAATTTAGCTGGTCCTGGTGGCACGTGCCTGTAGTTCCAGCTACTCGGGAGGCTGAGGCAGGAGAATCACTTGAACCTCGGAGGTGGAGGCTGCAGTGAGCTCAGATCATGCCACTGCACTCCAGCCTGATGACAGAGGGAGGCTCAGTCTCAAAAAAAAAAAGAAAAGAAAAAAGAAAAAAAAAGCAAATGTATTCAGTAATAAGAAAGAAAAGGCAGAAAGGGGTAGAGATTCAAAGGACAAAAGAAAAAAAGTTTAAAAAAGAAAGAAATGGAAAAAAAGGCCAGAATAAAAGCCAATTCTCAATAAATGTTAGACCAAGCTTGTCCAACCTGCGACCCACCGGCCGCATGCAGCCCAGGACGGCTCTGAATGCAGCCCAACAACACAAATTCATAAACTTTCTTAAAACACTAAGAGTTTTTTTGCTGTTTTTTTTTTAAACTCATCAGCTATTGTTAGTGTATTTTACGTGTGACCCAAGACGATTCTTCCGATGTGGCCCAGGGAAGACAAATGATAACACTCCTGTGTTAGCAAATGAGAACAGCCAACATGTTTCTACTCACAGTTGTTCACATGTACACAAAACTGCCTGATTCCATTAGAATCCATGAAAACTCTTGAAGGAAATGGGGAATTACTCCTGAAGATAAGAGAGTTGTCTACACAAACCCAGCTTGAGGACCTGTGAGGAAAGAGGAAGGAGAAGATATATTTAGAAGGGGCGGGTGCCCCTTCTAGAAGAGTGCCCTAGCAATATCGGCCAGATGCCAAAGAGAGGACTCCTTGGACACCTATAGGACGACACGAAGGTCTTATTCTACTGGCCAGCCCTGCTCTAGAGAATCAGAAAAGGCAGTTCCTAGGAAAAACCAAGGGAATGTCCTAGGAGTGGAAGTAGGGGCAGGAGGCACAAAGCCTAACTCTTCTTACATCCAAATGTTACCCATTGTAGGCTCCAATCCCTTTAGGATTCCATCTGAGCAACGAAGCTCACCTTACGCTGCCAGGAAGGCAGAAGGAGAAGACTGTCCTCGGATGGAGAAGATAGCAGTCCCTGTCGCAGCAGCAATTTATATCGCAGGCGCCAGGAGTCAAGTCACAGACACAGATCGGTAAGACTATGAAAGGACAACACAGACTGAGTGGGATGAGGATCCCCAAACTCTCCCAGGTGCTCACCCTCCTTCCGACAGCCCCACTCCTGCTTTGTGGCAGTTCAACTTTGCTCACAGAATTTTAGATCTCACAAGTAAGTTTCCACCCCCACAACGTTTTCCCTCACCTGGGAAGAGGTCCACAGTCCTATTCCCAGGCGCCGAGGGAGTCACGAGAGTAGGGACCACTGTAGAGATCCCAGGCATTGCTGGGCGAGTTGCAGTCGCCTCTGAAGAGGACTGGAGGGTTCCGCCAACCGTTCCTGGCTGCAGGTCCAAAGACGTGGGCACTGCCCCTGCTGGGGAGGAAGAGGGCTGGGGCCAGACGCCATCGGGGAACATCAGGAGGAACACTTGCAGGAGCGCCAGCTGTGGGGTGCGCATGGGGCAGTCAAGGCCTGCAGGTCCGACGTAAGCCACCGCGGTCTCCAGACGCGTTGCCAGAGCGTGGGTAGGAGGAGTCGCATAGCGTCTGACGACATCCGCGTGCCTCTTCTCATTGGCTCATGAGAAGAATGAGAGCTCTTCAGCCAATCGAAAGTGGGGTTGTTACAGCTCTTTCGGTGTCCTTCGGTCTGCGCCCTCCTCCTTAACGTGGGCCGGGGCCTGCCTTCGTTGCCTGGCAACCGCCAGTGGAGAAGGAGCCCTTGCGCCTTCTCTCCGCTAGGTGGCGGTAGGAGTTCGGCGGACGGACAGGTTCCGCGCCCACTTCGCGGCCCAGAGGACTGAGCCCGGCCTCAGTGCAAGGAAATCCCAGAGGCCAGAACTAGAATTGCAAATTTTTTTTTTCACCCCGGATTCCAATGGTGAGAAACCCTTTCTATGGAAGAATAATGTTCTCAGGTGGGGGAAACACACCTAAGGTCACAAACCTTAAAAAACAGTCTCCTCTAAATATGGCTTTTTTTTTTTTTCGAAAACACATTAGAAATAATGTTCATTCAGCTCCTTACATTTTAACACTGAGAAATTTTTAAAACCCTAAATAAATGCATCGAATCATTAAAGCTGGACTGCATGTTTTTGTTAGAAAAAGTAGTGAGAGAAAAATAAGAAAAAAGGATAGGAAAAATGTGAGAAAATAGGGAGAGAAAGAGTAAAAAAAAGAAACATTGTCTAGGACGTGAGAAAATAAGATGGAGGAATGGAAATAGAAGATTTTTTTTCCGTGTTAATGGCAAATTTTTAAAGCCTGTCTAAGAGGTGTTTGTTCCCAGGAATGGCGTGCCTCTTCTGATTCCCCACAGCAGCGCGGGCCATGTGACTTTCCTGCAGCATTGGAAATGTACCGTAGCTGCATTGTCCAACATGGTAGTCACCGGCCTTATGTGGCAAATGTGCGCTTGAAATGTGGCTAGTGTGACTGAGGAGCTGATTTTTTTTTTTTTTTTTTTTTTGAGATGGAGTTTCGCTCTGTCGCCCAGGCTGGAGTTCACTGATGTGATCTCAGCTCACTGCAACCTCTGCCTCCAGAATTCAAGTGATTCTCCTGTTTCAGCCTCCTGAGTAGCTGGGATGACAGGCACACGCCACCACGCCTGGCTAATTTTATTTCTAGTTTTAGAAGAGATGGGGTTTCACCATGTTGTCCAGGCTGGTCTCGAACTCCTGACCTCAAGTGATCCATCTGCCTTGGCCTCCCAAAGTGCTGGGATTACAAGTGTGAGTCGCTGTGCCTGGCCTGAATTTTTAATTTTTAGATTGTAATTAATTCAAAGTTAACCACAGGTGTAAGTAGCTACCATATGTAAAGTGGGACCGTAGATGATCAAAATCTTGCTCCTCCTAGAACCAGTGTTCTCCTGTGCCCACAGTTCTGATATCTGGATTATTCTGGATATTTAGTTTTAGTATATAAATTCACATCTGTTAAGAGTTATCTAAAATCTAGTACACTTACGTAAAATCTGGTCAATACCTCCCTTTACAAGTGAATCACTTAACTCAGGTAAGTTTTAGGACGTTTGACTTGACTTGCATTCTCTTACAAGATCTTTATTTTCTAATGTTTTGAAGTCAGTAGCTAAATGTATCTCTGTGTTATAAATATTTTCAAATTTAGTTTTATGTTGTTGTGTGATAGACAGCTATGGGAGATATGTGTTTGGTCTTAAAACATTTATTTACCTTAGTAGTATTTTCTATAGGAAAAGGCCAAGTTCATATTATTAAGAGTATATGATCATATGTATATACTAGCATGTAAATTCCAAAAAACAGGGAGTTTTGTTTATTTTGTTCATTGAAATATCCCCACGCCTAGAACAGTGTCTGGGACATGTTAGATGTGCATTAAATATTTTAAAAATATATTAAAAATTGTTTTGTTGAACTCCTTAGAATTAATCCTTAGGAATATTTTTAGTTTATTTTATTTGAGGATTGTATTTCTTTCTATAAAATTTCTTCTTTTTGCAACCAATTTACCATGTAATGATCTTTCTATAAAATTTCCATTGTACATCTGATCAGAGACTATTTTAGATTTCAAAGTTTGGAATTTAAATGGCAACTCTCAAACAGTGTTAAATTATTTCTGAATTTATTAGCATTGGCAAAAGACAGTTGGTTGAAGTAATTTTAGGGATGAGTGATAAGCAAATGTTTCAGGATCCTTTTGAGTTGCTTTTTCTTATTTTTGAATTTTAACACTTAACTTGTTTTTAGAAAAGTTAATGTTTTTTCTATTTTGTTATAGTTAAGCAAAAAGATTATTTGAATTGCTGTTTTTTAAACTTGCTTTATTTATTGATTTAATTAATTAATTTATTTACTTATTTATTTGAGATAGTCTTGCCCTGTCACCCAGGCTGGAGTGCAGTGGCACCATCTCAGCTCACTGCAACCTCCACCTCCCAGGTTCAAGCAATTTTCCTGCCTTGGTCTCCCTAGTAGCTGGGACTACAGGTGTACCCACCACACCCAGCTAATTTTTGCATTTTTAGTAGAGACAGAGTTTTACCATGTTGGCCAGGCTGGTCTCAAACCCCTCACCTCAAGTGATCTGCCTGCCTTGGCCTCCCGAAGTGTTGGGATTACAGGCATGAGCCACTGTGCCTGGCATGTATTGCTGTTTTGTATTTGTAAGAATCTCTGTAATACAGAACTCTCAATACTTTTGAGATCCAGTATTAAAATCTGAAAGATAATTTTGTGGATGAAGAATGAAATTTATTCACATGTGTCATGCAGATGTCAGTTGTAGTATGGGCACCAAGTCTTAAATTGAGATCATATGACATAATCTCAGAAGCAGAGATTTCCAAATTAGATCATATGATACTAGCAGTTGTCTGTGTTTGGGATTAAAAGAGTTGAATATGTAATTGGAAATTTAGCAAGGAGATTGTATTGAGATGGCAGACAACAAATTCTATCCTTTTCCCACTTCTCTTCCCTTTTCCAAAGATCTCTGAAAATTACAGAAAACTTAGATACACACACACTTGTGCATACATGAACATGCCCAGAATTTAAATACATGAAGGTGTGCTCTCATGGGCCAGACATTGTAAGAATACTTGAAAAATAGAAGGCACATGGGATTGAATTGAAGGTGAACAAATAACAGTTGCATAATAAAGGCCTTATTCAGAAATGGAAGTGACTCTTGGAGTGCTGTAAGCACACAGAAAGAAGCTATTGGTTATCAATAGTGGCCCTTGGACAATTCTATGGGTTATTGATTGAAGTATCACTGTAGGAAGAGCCAGGTCAGCCTCTCAACCTTATCCCTACTTGTGCTTGCAGTGGATAGCAGAAGAATTTTCCCCAAAAAGTGGTGGCGGGGGTGGCAAGAGGCAGTCCATGTACACTTTTGCTGAAAAGGCAGGACAGTGCCCTGGATGGCTTCTGACATTTAGGAGGAAGAGAGAGGCCCCACAAGTTGAGACTGGTCCTAGCCCACTGCTAGGTTTGCATGTCTCCTCCAAAATTCATTTCAAAACTTAATCCCCAATGTGTAGTATTGAGCGGTGGGACCTTTAAGAGGTGATAGGTCATGAGGTCTCTGCCTTCATGAATGGACTAATCCATTCATGGGTTAATGGATTAGTGTGTTGTCATGAGAGAGGAAGTGGTGGCTTTACAAGAAAAGGAAGAGAGACCTGAGTTAGCAAGTTAACACGCTCAGCTTCCTCACCATGTGATGCCCTGTGCCGCCTTGGGATGCTGCAGAGAGTTCCCAGCAGCAAGAAGGTTCTCATGAGATGCCCCCTTGACCTTGGGCTTCCCGGCCTCCACAACTGTAAGAAATGAATTCCTTTTCTTTATAACTTATCCTATTTCAGGCATTCTGTTATAAGCAACAGAAAATGAACGAAAACAGAAAATTGGCACCAAGAAGTGGGATTTTGCTGATGACGAATACCTGAAAATGGGGAAGCAGCTTTGGAACTAGGTAATGAGCGGGGGCTGGAAGAGTTTGGAGGAGCAGGCTATAAAGTGACTGTATTTCAGTGAATGCGATATCAAGGGTGATTCTAGTGAGACTCAGAAAACAAAAAGACAAGGGAACATTTGGAACTTCTTAGAGATTTGTTTTTTGTTTTGTTTTGTTTTGTTTTTTGAGACTCTGTCGCCCAGGTTGGAGTGCAGTGGCGCAATCTTGGCTCACTGCAAGCTCCACCTCCTGGGTTCACGCCATTCTCCTGCCTCAGCCTCCCGAGTAGCTGGGACTACAGGCACCCGCCAGCACACTTGGCTAATTTTTTCATATTTTTAGTAGAGGCAGGGTTTCACTGTGTTAGTCAGGATGGTCTCAGTCTCCTGACCTCATGGTCCACCTACCTTGGCCTCCCAAAGTGCTGGGATTACAGGCGTGAGCCACTGCACCCCGCCAGGATTTGTTAAGTGATTGTAACCAGAATACAGATAGAAATATGGACAGTAAAGGCCATTCTGCTGAGATTTGAGATGGAACTGAGGAAGGTGATATTGGAAACTGGAGTAAAGGCCATCCTTGTTATAAATTGGCAAAGAACTTGGCTGAACTGCGTCTATGCCTGAGGGTGTTGTGGAAAGCCAAACTTGAGATTAATGAACTAGGGTATCTGGCAAAAGAAATTCCTAAGCCAAATGTAGAAGGAGCTACATGATTACATTTGACAGCTTATGCTGATATTCAGGAGCAAAGAAATAATTTAAAGGTAGAATTTATCATGAAAAGGGAAGCAGAGTGGAAGGATTTGGATAACTCTCAGCCTGAGCATGTAAAGAGTTAAAAAGCATTTTTAGCAGAGGAAACCAAGGGTGCAGCCCAGTGACTATTTGCTAAAGAGATTAGTTTGGATAAAAAGGAGACAGGTGCCATTCCTTTAGACGAAGGAAGAAAGATCCCAAAGGCATTTCGAAGATCTTAGAGGGTGCCCCTACTATCACAGGCCCAGAGGCATAGGAGGACAGAATAGTTTCAGAGGACAGGTTAGGGTACACTCCACGGGCTCACTGCCCAAGGCCACCACAAGGGAGTCCCCACCAGCAAGATGGCTCTCACTAGATATGCCTCTTTGACCCTGAACTTCCCAGGCTCCATAACTGTAAGAAATAAATTTTTTTCTTTATAAATTACCCAGTTTTAGGCATTCTGTTATAAGCAACAGAAAATGGACTAAGATACACACCTTGTCAAACTCCACATCTACCATTTTCTTCTTCAAAAATCCTGCAGGTAGAATGCAATAAACAGATCCCACCTGTTCTTAGGCTAACAGGGAATCTCAGTTACCAAGGTGCACACACACTCAAAAGATCTACATTTGAAAAAGAAAAAACCCAGCAAACAAAAAAAAGGGTATAATGTTCAAGAAACATTAAAACCTGAGGCCGGGTGCAGTGACTCACACCTGTTATCCTAGCATTTGGGAGGTAGAAGCAGGAGGATCGCTTGAGCCAGGGAGGTTGAGGCTGCAGTGAGCCATGATCACACCAGTACACTCTGCCCGGGTGACAGAGTGAGACCCTGTCTCTAAAAAAAGGAAAAAAAAATTTAAAAAGGACAAATTAGAAAAAGAGTTTAGAACAAATATAATTAACATTTATAGAGAGACACAAGAGATTTTGCATCTATTAAAGATGAATCAACTAGGAATTGTGATTAAAGATGGAAGAAAAATGCACATTTGGGCCAAGTGTGGTGGCTCATGCCTGTAATCCCAGCAGTTTGAGAGGCTGAGGCAGGGTGATTGCCTAAGTTCAGGAGTTAGAGACCAGCTTGGACAACATGGTGAAACCCTGTCTCTACAAAAAATAAAAATTAGCCAGGTGTGGTAGTGCACACCTGTAATTCCAGCTATCCAGGAGGCTGAGGTGGGAGGATCACTTGAGGCCAAGAGATTGAGGCTACAGTGAGCCTTGATTGCACCACTGCACTCCAGCCTGGGTGACAGAGCAAAATCCTGTCAAAAAAATAAAGAGAGAGAAAGAAAGAGAAAGAGAGAGAGGAGAAAAGAAAGAAGAAAAGAAAGAAAGGAGGTAAGAAGGAAAGAAAGATACACATTTGACCCTTCTTTTGAAATTTTATTAAAATACCTGTTAAAAGACTTAAAAGGGCATATATTTATAAAAACAAAAAGTAGGAGTTGTGGTTGACCATCAGCATGGTCAGTATGGAAGATTTTTCATACATTTTTGAAGAAATTGGAAGGATGTTGACTGAAGAAGCAGCAGCCTAGAATAACCATGGAAAGGGACTGCAGCCAAAGGAGGCAGCTGCCTTCCAGCAGAATACCACAGAATAGCCAGAACTAGCGATAGCAAGTAAGAGAGAAGATAAAAGGTAAAGTTGACAGAAATCAAGAAAATGAATTGAAGGTCTATATGGTATATGGAATAGTTTGCCTTTTCACTCAAAAAGACCTATAACTAGTTATTTTCTTTCAGGAAAAAATAGATAATTCTTTCTAGAAATTGATACACTGTTTAGTTAATACCTCAGAGAGATTTGAGAAGTAATTAATAAAACATTCATGAGAGCAGAATATTTGACAAAGGAGCAATCAGAATAAGAGAGAGCTCTTGGAAATTAAAACTATTAATATGATTACTGACCTTAACTTTTTTGTTTAAAATTTTGGAAGATAAATATAAGGACATCTACTCTATTGAACAAAAAGATAAATAAATAGAAAATATGAGACATTGAGGATTAAATCTATAAGTCCAATGTTTGATTAATATGAGTTCCAGGAGAAAAAAAGAAAATGGAAGGATTAAATTGGTTAAAGAAATATTAGGGGCTCACGGCTGTAGTGTCAGCACTTTGAGAGGCTGAGGATCACTTGAGGCCAGGAGTTTGAGACCAACCTGGGCAACATATTGAGACTCCATTTCTACAAGAAATGAAAAAAAATACCTGGGCATGGTGGCATGTGTCTGTAGTCCTACCTACACAGGAGGCTGAGTTAGGAGGATCACTTGCACCCAGGAAATTGAGGTTACAGTGAGCTATGATCACAGCACTGCACTCTAGCCTGGATAATAGAGCAAATCTTTGTCTCTATTAAAAAGAAAAGAAAATGGTAAAACAATAAAACAAATAAGTCCAAATATATAAATAATTACAATAAATATGAATAAGTTTAATTCATCTATTAAGAAATAAATTTTTTTTTTTTTTTTTTTTTTTTGAGACAGAATTTTGCTTTTGTTGCCCAGGCTGGAGTGCAGTGGCACAATCTTGGCTCACTGCAGCCTCCACCTCCCTGGCTCAAGCAATTCTCCTGCCTCAGCCTCCCAAGTAGCTGGGATTACAGGTGCCTGCCACCATGCCTGGCTAATGTTTTGTATTTTTAGTAGAGACGAGGTTTTGCCATGTTGGCCAGGCTGGTCTCGAACTCCTGGCCTCAGGTTATCTGCCAGCCTCAGCCTCCCAAAGTGCTGGTATTACGGGCATGAGCCACCGTGCCCAGCCAGAAATAAATTCTTAATAGGCAAATGCTAATAAGGAGGAAACAGATGTAGTAATAGTAATGACAGTCAGAATAGAATTCCAGCCTCGTGCAGTAGCTTGTGCCTATAATTTCAGCTACTCAGGAGGGAAGTTGAAGCAGAAGGACTGCTTGAGACCAGGAGTTCAAGACCATCCGGACAACATAGTGAGACCTTATCTCTAAAAATATAAAGATAAAAATAAAATTCTAAGTGAATTATATTTAAGGGCAATGTATATTTCATCTTTATAAAAGTTACACACTACCTAGAAGATGTTAAATTAATGATCCTTGTGGATCTGAAGACATTGTTTTAAAATATAAAAGCAAATAACTAGTGGAAAGAGTAGACTAGGTAAATCCACCATCAGAGTAAAAGATTTTTATCATACCTCTTCCATAAATAGATAGATTAAATAATAAAAATAGAGAAAAAGATTTAAATAAGTGATTTTAAAATTCTCAATTTAATATCTGTAGGTGGTATAGAATTTGAACCCAATAAGCAAATAGTACTAATTCTTTTTCAGTCATACTTGGAGCAGTGACAAAAATTGACCATGTGTTATGTCACAAAGAAAATCTCAATGAAGAGAAAAAAGGCAAAGATTTTATAGTACATTCTGCTTACCACAATATAGTAAAATTAGAAATTAACATAAAAGGACAGCAAAAATATCCTCTTGGAAATTAAGAAAAAAAAAATCACATTTTTGAATAAATCTTGAGTTAAAAGAAAATAAACACAAAAATTACAAACTAATTAAAAATGAAAGAATGAAAGTTAAACAACTACAATACAAAGAATAACGCCAATAGAACTTAAAGAACTTTTATATTTTCAAGTACTTTTTTTTAAAAAGAAATATTTAAAATAATCCTAAACTTAATCTTATAATTTAGTAAGCAAATTACAAATTAAAAGAAAATGAAAGAAGAGAATTAATAAAGATAATAGAGGAAATTAAAAATTAAAAACAAATAAAAACTCAGTAGAGTAATTGATAAAACCAATAGCTGGTTATGTGAAAAGATAAACAGATAAATGTTTAGAAGATCAAATTAAAAAACACAAATTAATAATATTAGGACCCAATAAGAGGTCATAACTATGGGTGCAGAGTTAAAATATATACATGATTAATATATATTCAGTAACATAGCTGACAAAGTGGAGAATTTCACCAGAAACTGAAACCTGTGAAAATGTATCAAATGTAAATCCTAGAACTGAAAAGTACAATAATGGAAATTGAGAACTCTTAGATTGGTTTAACAGTGGATCAAACACAGCAGAAGGCAGGATTAGTGAACTGAAAAACTAGATTATTTGTTAAGATCTAGTATAAAACATGGGAAAATGTGTTGAAAATTCGGAAAAAAATGTAAGAGACAATGCGGAGAGAGTGGAAGAAATGTTGATATGTAATTGGGCCCCAGAAGGAAACGAGAGAGATAATGGGGTAGACACAGCAATATATTAGGATATTTTGGCTGAATATTTCCCCAAATAAATGAATGTTTTCAGTCTGTAGATTCCAGCTCTACAAAACCCAAACAAGATAAATTTAAAAGAAAATAATACATGGGGATATCTTACTCAAATCCCAAAAATTGACAAAGAGAAAAATCTTTAAAAAGTATAGCTTAAAAAGACATATTACTTTCAAAAGAGCAACAATAAAACTTACATCTGACTTTTCTTGAGACAGAGTCTCACTCTGTCGCCCATGCCGGAGTGCAACGGTGCGATCTCGGTTCACTGCAAACTCCGCCTCCAGGTGCAAGCAATTCTCTGCCTCAGCCTCCTGAGAAGCTGGGATTACAGGTACCCGCCACCATGTCAGGCTTATTATTATTATTATTATTTTGTATTTTTAGTAGACACGGGGTTTCACCATCTTGGCCAGGCTGGTTTTGAATTCCTCACCTCGTGATCCACCTGCCTTGGCCTCCCAACGTGCTGGGATTACAGGCGTGAGCCACCATCCCCGGCCTACACCTGGCTTTTCAACAAAAATAATGGAAGTTATAAAAAGTTGAATATCTTTAAAGAAGCTAACCTAAAATTGTATACCCAGCAAAAGATTCCTCAAAAATGAAGATAAGATAAAAATGTATTTATAAACCAAAAACTGAGGGAAAAATTACCACTAACAGACCCACACAAAGAATTGCTAAAGGGAATTCTTCATGCTAAAGAGAAAATGATCTTAGATGGATGCACGAAAATGCAGAAATAAATGAAGAGCAATGGAAAGAATAAATATAATGTCAATATAGAAAATTCAATTGTATTGCTATATTATAGCCATAATAAATTAGAAAGTAAAACTTTTAGATGATAAAATGTACAATTACCTGAAGAAACATTTATACACAGGAATAAATCTGAAATAGTATAAGATCTCTACATATCACTGGGCACAGTGGCTCACGCCTGTAATCCCAGCACTTTGGGAGGGTGAGGCAGGTGGATCACTTGAGGTTAGGAGTTTGAGGCCAGCCTGGCCAACATGGTGAAACCTTGTCTCTACTGAAAATACAAAAATTAGCCAGGCGTGGTGGCGGGTGCCTGTAATCCCAGCCACTCGGGAGGCTGAGGCAGGAGAATCACTTGAACCCGGGAGGCAGAGATTGCAGTGAGCTGAGATCGTGCCACTGCACTCCAGCCTGGGCGACAGAGCGAGACTCTGTCTCAAAAAAAAAAAAAAAGATCTGTCTGGGTGCGGTGGCTCACACCTGTAATCCCAGCACTTTGCGAGGCTGAGGTAGGTGGATCACTTGAGGTCAGGAGTTCATGACCAACCTGGACAACATGGTGAAACTCCATCTCTACTGAAATACAAAAAATTAGCCAGGCATGGTGGTGCATGCCTGTAGCCTCAGCTACTCAGGAGGCTGAGGCAGGGGGATCACTTGAACCCAGGAGGCAGAGATTGCAGTGAGCTGAGATCGCGCCACTGCACTCCAACCTGGCAACAGAGCAAGACTCCATCAAAAACAAACAAACAAACAAACAAAAACCAAAAACAAAAACAAAACTACATATCCAAATATATAATATTTCTGAGAGGAATAATAGAAAACCTAAATAAATGGAGAGCTACACCAAATTAATGGCTAGAAAGACTTACTAATGGAAACATGTCAAGTCTTCCCAAATTCATGTATAGATTCAATACAGTCCAGTACAAATTTCATCATTTTTGGGCGAAAATTGACATGCTGATTTCAAATTTACATGTAATTTCAAAAGGTCAAAAATAGCCAAGAGAATCTTAAAGAAGAACAAGACTAGAAGGCCTCTACCTGCTAGATATCCCATCTTATTATTAAGATAAAATAATTGTTAGAATAAAATGGTATCGCTTTGGCTCCAAGATTGACAAATAGATCAATGGAAAAGAATAGTGTCCAGAAAAAGACCCACACATATGTAGTCACTTGATTTGTGACAAAGGTAATATTATAGCACAGGGAGGAAAGGGTGATTTTGTCAATAAACTGTGCTGTACCAGTTAGATATTTATAGGAATGACAGTGTGTCTGTACTCCTACCTTACATGTACCCAGACGTCAAGTTTACATAGATTTTATACTTAGGGAAAACAATACAGCTTCTAGAAAATAATGTAAGATAATGTGATCTTGAGGTAGGCAAAGAGTTTTTAAACTGGACAAAAATCACTGATACTAAAGAAAAAGATTGTTTAATTGTATCTTGTTAACACTGAGAATTTCTCTTAATAAAAAGTCAATATTAAGAGAGTAAAATGGCAAGCTACTCAATGGCAAAATATTATATATATGTGTATATATATATATGTAAATATACACATACACACATATAAAACACAGGATTTGTACCCAGAATATATAAAGAATCCATGTACAACCCCTCAAAAATTGACCAAAATTTTGACCAGACTTTTTATAAAGTAGGATATATAAATGAGTAATAAACATAAAAGAGTAACTCAACATCATTAGCAAAGAAGTTCAGATGAAGACAATAATAAGATGTAATTCCATATCTTTTAAAGTGGTTAAACTTTTTAACGGTAGAGGATATGGAGTTACTGGATATTTCATTTGCTACTGATGGGGGTATAAATTGGGGCTACCATTTACTGTTGGGCTTTATATAATAAAGCTAAACATATCCATACCCTATGACCTGGCAAAGTATACACTTTTAGGTGTAGACCCAGTAGGAAATGTGTGTGTGTGTGTATGGTAAATATATATATTTAACAAAAGACTTGTATGACAACATTTATAGCAGCATGATTTATAATAGCACCAAACTACAATCAACTTTATTATCCATCAAAAGCAAAATGTGTACAAATTGTAGTATACTCATACAATGGAATAATAATATTTCAATGAAAATGAACAAAGTACTGCCACACAACAATTTTTTTTTGTTGTTGTTGTTGTTTTGAAACAGAGTCTAAGTCTGTTGCCCAGGCGGGAGTGCAATGGCACGAAATTGGCTCACTGCAACCTCCACCTCCCGGGTTCAAGCAATTCTCCTGCCTCAGCCTCCTGAGTACCTGGGATTACAGGCGACTGCCACCACACCTGGCTAATTTTTGTATTTTTAGTAGAGATGGGGTTTCGCCATTTTGGCCAGGCTGGTTTTGAACTTCTGACCTCAGGTGATCTGCCCACCTTGGCCTCCCAAAGTGCTCAGATTACAGGCATGAGCCACTGTGCCAGGCCAACTTGGACAATCTAAATGATAATAATGTTGATTTGGCCAAGCATGGCGGCTCATGGCACTTTGGGAGGCCAGGGTGGTTGAATTGCTTGAGCTCAGGAGTTTGAGACCAGCCTGGGTGATGTAGTGAGACCTTGTCTCTATGAAAAATTAAAAAATTTAGTTGGATGTGATGGCATGCACCCATAGTTCCAGCCACTTGGGAAACTGAGGTGGGAAGTTCACTTGAGCCTGGGAGGTCAAGGCTGTGGTAAGCAGTGATCATGCTACTGCATTCCTGCCTGGGTGAGTGAGTGAGACCTTGTCTCAAAACAAAAACAAAAACAAATATAATGTTGATCTAAAGCAAGATACACAAAAGAACATATTATATTATTTCACTTATATAAAATTCAAAAAATAGGCAAAACTGCCTTATACTATTAGAACATCAGACAGTAGTTATGTTATGGGATCTTTGGGTTGTCGATTTTCTTCCTAGAAACCTCTGTGACCAGTGGCGCCTTTGTTCAAGTTCTTGTCCTGTGTCCAGGAAGAATGAGGTACACAGACAAGAGAAGGAAGAACAAGGTGAAGATAAGCTTTATTAAGTGTTAGAACAGCTCAGAGGAAACCCTCAGTGGGTGTCTCCTCTCTGCAGGTCCTCCTGTCAAGTGTTCAGTTCTCAGCATAGAGGAGACCCTGGAGAGGGTAGCTCCTCTCTGCCCACTGGTTGTCCCATCATCTGCTGCTCTCAGCAGAGAGGAGGCCCTGGAGAGGGTGGCTCTTCTCTGCAGGCAGGTTGTTTTCAGGTCTCTGCAGCCCTCTCAAACTGTCAGCAGATGGTAGCTCTTCTCTGCAACTGGTCATCCCCTCATCTCTGTCCTCTGCATCCTCTATCCTGCTCTGGCCATCCTCTCTAGTCCTGTGGCTAAGCCCCCGGCTTTTATGGATCTCATAGGGTAAGAAGTGCATGCAGATTGGTCCATGGGTGGCCATAGGCAGCAGGAAGTCCCTGCTCTGGTGTGTGGGACTGGTGACCTGGCTCTCAGTCTTCAGGCCCTCCATGACCTGAAGGTGGTGCCTTACTGGGGACCCCACCCCCTTCTGCCCAGCAAACTCTCTGACTCCTGCTGCCATTCGTGGCCCAGGTATTCGGCCCAACCCCACTTGGAGAGATCTGAGCAGGTGCTGGGAGAGGAGAGAGGTCAGGCAGTGGGAGCAGACACTCCTGAGCCTGCAGGGATTGTGGGGAGGGGGGCTTCCTGGCCACCCAAGGGTGCAGGCTGCAGAGATGCCCAGGTCCTGTGTCTGGGAGGGTGGCCACAGCTGCACCTGGGAGCTCCCACCCTGCCAACTCGGGGATCCTGCTTGTTCCCAACTCCTGCCTGCTCCGTGCAGTTGGGCCCAGGTCTGCAGCTGTTGGTCGTGGGGGCTGCAGCTGCACCCGGGAGGGCAGATCCTGCCTGCTCCTGGCCTCCTCCAAGAGCATAGGGAGGCTCGGATGCACAGCCATAGTTTGGGCAGCTGTAGCCCTGCCCAGGAGGGCGGGGCTTCTACCTGCTCCATAGAGCATGAGGCCTGGGTCCACAGCCGCAGTTTGCGGGGCTGCAGTGGCACCTGGGTAGCTCCCACCCCAACTCAGAAAGTGCGGGCCTCCCACCAGCTCCAAGGAGTGCCCAGCTCCAGGGGTGCCTCACTGCTGCAGCTGGTGTGATGGTAGCAGCCGCTGCCATCAATTATGTTTGAGAGGAGTAGTACTGGGTAGGAATGCAATGGAGATTTCTGAGCTGGTGGTAATCATGTCTTCAAATGGGCTAGGGTTACATGGGCAGGCTTACTCTTTTTGTTTGTTTTGTTTTGTTTTGTGTTTTGAGAAAGAGTCTTGCTCTGTGTCTCAGGCTGGAGTGCAGTGGTGCAATCTTGGCCCACTGCAACCTCCACTTCCTGCCTTCAAGTGATTCTTGTGCTTCAGCCTTCTGAGTAGCTGGGATTATAGGCATGTGCCACTATGCCCAGCTAATTATTGTATTTTTAATAGAAATGGAGTTTCACCATGCTAGCCAGGCTAGTCTCGAACTCCTGACCTCAAGTGATCTGCCCACCTCAGCATCCCAAAGTGCTGGGATTACAGGCGTGAGTCACCTCTCCCAGCCATCACTTTGTAAAAATTGGTTGAACTATACATACATTTGGTTTATGCATTATTCTGTATTCATGTTTATACTTCAACAAAAAAGTTTACTTATAAAAAGATACTAGATTTTTCCAAATTAGATTGTCAACAATGGAAAGGTTTGATGACACCAAATGATGATATAAAAAAATGGGTACACTGCATTAGCAATGTAAACTGTTATAGCCTTTTTTGGAGGGCCATAGGTCAGTATCTATTAAGTTTTTATATGCATATGTCCTTTTATTCAGGTATTTAAGTTCTTCTTTTTTTTAATTTTAATTTTTACTTTTTTTGAGATGGAGTCTCATTCTGTCCCTAGGCTGGAATGCAGTGCCGTGACCTCGGCTCACTACAACCTCGGACTCCCTGGTTCAAGTGATTCTCCTGCCTCAGCCTCCCGAGTAGCTGGGATTACAGGCATGTGCCATCATGCCCAGCTCACTTTTGTATTTCTAGTAGAGACGGGGTTTCACTATGTTGGCCAGGATGGTCTCAATCTCCTGACCTTGTGATCCACCCACCTTGGCCTTCCAAAGTGCTGGTATTACAGGCGTGAGTCACCCACCGTGCCCAGCCCAGGGATTTAACTTCTCGATAGCTACTCTGGAGAAATCCACATAAGTGTAGAAGAGGCAAATAAAAGCATATATATTGGAAAAAATGTAAATGTCTATCATTCCAGAGTGGATAAATAAACTATAATGCATTTGTTATGGAATACTCTGCAACAGCAAGAATGAGAATATCTATTTAGTGAAATGGAAATATCTCCAAGACAAATACATGAAAAAACCAAGTTATAGAACAGTACACAGAGCATACTGCCATTTACACTAAAAAAAGGCATATTTAAACTCTTTTAACCCAGTGTCTAATAAAAAGTTAAACAATGTTTGTGTGATAGTATGTATGTTGTGTGGTAGATTTTGAAAAAGAGTTCATAATAATTTCATGAAAAAAAATCTGCTCTGGTAGCAAAAGAACAGTGGCGAGAGATCTCTCAATACAATAATTACAAATTGAGCATTTTTTCATTTTTAAAAAATTAACCGAATACTTGTAGAATCATTTTCATCAGCTGAGACTTTTTAAAATTAAATTTTCCATTTTGTGATGGAACCTACAGCCTTCATGTAGATTCATGAAGTTATAGGAAACTGAGGGTACTCAGAGCAATCCTGTGTACCCTCAAAGGTAACACTTCGCAAAACTATCATACAATATCATGAGTGAAATAATGGCATTGATACAACCCATCAATCTTCAAATTTTCACCAGTTTTATTTGTATGTGTGTGTATATTTAGTTCATGAAATTTTAATGCATGTGTAGTTTCATGTTTCCACCACCATGGTAAAGATACAGAGCAGTTCTGTCTCCCTGAAAATCTCTTCTCTTTTCTTTTCTTTCTTTTTTGTTTTTTTGTTTTTTTGTTTGTTTGTTTGTTTGAGACAAAGTTTCGCTTTTGTTGCCCAGGCTGGAATGCAATGGCCTGGTCTCAGCTCACTGCAACCTCCACCTCCCGGGTTCAAGCGATTCTCCTGCCTCAGCCTCCTATATACCTGGAATTACAGGCGCCTGCCACCACGCTCGGCTAATTTTTGTATTTTCAGTACAGACGAAGTTTCACCACGTTGGTCAGGCTGGTCTCAAACTCATGACCTCAGGGAATCCGCCCGCCTTGGCCTCCCAAGTGCTGGGATTACAGGCCTGAGCCACCGCGCCCGGAACTCTTGTCTTTTCATAATCAAACCCACCTTTCTTCTCCCACTCCTGCTCCCCAAGATGCAGTGTTTCTTTTTGTTGTTGTTTGTTTTTGAGACGAAATCTCCCTCTGTTGCCCAGGCTGGAGTCAGTGGTGCGATCTCAGCT
Organism: Theropithecus gelada; assembly: GCF_003255815.1. Classification (NCBI taxonomy): domain Eukaryota; kingdom Metazoa; phylum Chordata; class Mammalia; order Primates; family Cercopithecidae; genus Theropithecus; species Theropithecus gelada. The sequence goes on from NC_037677.1 coordinate 92,132,755, forward strand.
CACTGCAACCTCCACCTCCTGGGTTCAAGCGATACTCCTGCCTCAGCCCCGCTCCACCCCCCTCACCAACCAGTAGCTGGGATTACAGGCATGCGCCACCATGCCCAGCTAATTTTTGTATTTTTAGTAGAGATGGGATTTCACCATGTTGGCCAGGCTGGTCTCGAACTCCTGACCTCAGGTGATCCACGCCCCCCTCGGCCTCCCAAAGTGCTGGGATTACAGGCGTAAGCCACTGTGCCCAGCCCCAAAGACATAATTTTAAACCATCATTAATTTTTATAATAAGCATGATAGGCCAGGCACGGTGGCTCATGCCTGTAATCCCAGCAATTTGGGAGGCAGAGGTAGATGATCACTTGAGGTTAGGAGTTCCAGACTAGCCTGGCCAATATGGTGAAACCCTGTCTCTACTAAAATTACAAAAATTAGCCGGGCATAGTGGCGCAGGCCTGTAATCCCAGCTTCTCAGGAGGCTGATGCGGGATAATCACTTGAACAGAGGAGGTGGAGGTTGCAGTGAGCAGAGATTGAGCCACTGCATTCCAGCTTGGGCAACAGAGCCAGACTCTGTCTCAAACAAAATTTTTTCAAATGATACTCATGATTAATATAACTGTAATTTATCTAAATTATTGTTTACAAGCATTTATCTAAATAAATTGAATAAACAGTGTCTACATGTTTAGTAGAAAACAAATGTTTAGTAGCTCTGGCAGAATTCATCTTGCTTTTTAAGAGATTAATGAACAATGAATACGTTGTAGAGGCTAGAAGTATGTTTTCACTTTGAAACCTTTTTAAAAATTTTTCTTTAGCCGGTTAGTATTAACAACAAGCGAAGAGGGGTTTCTACTCCTTTTCTTTTTTTCTTTGCTCTTCTTCCTCATTTCATCCTTTGGAGACTGTCTATAGTCCTACATTTTCTCCAGTTCTGAATCTGTGTAACTTTGACTCTATGGCAGAAACTGTTTGTTGCTGACTATATGTTTGTTCTCTCTTCTCTCAAATAAACAGAACCCGAAATTTTTACTGAGCACATATAGCCAAAAGATGACATTGCCCAGCCTCTTTTGCAGATGGCTGTGGCTATTCCAGGATCCCAGAAAATGGCAGCCACACATGAAGGTCTCTGAAGCAGAACTGCCCTGGATCTTTACTGTGGTGGTGCCCTCTCGGACTTTCTCCTGCCCTTCTGTCTCTGGCCTCTCATTTTCCCCCGAGGCTAGCCATGGAAACTAGAATTCCTCTTCCCCCAGGTGGGTCATAGAAGCCAGCAACAAAACCTAAAAATATTACTCTAACTTTCTCTTTCTCCTGGCCTTTCTGTATAAAAACTGGCCATAGGCCGGGCACGGTGGCTCACGCCTGTAATCCCGGCACTTTGGGAGGCCGAGGCGGGTGGATCATGAGGTCAGAAGATCGAGACCATCCTGGCTAACATGGTGAAACCCCGTCTCTACTAAAAATACAAAAAATTAGCCGGGTGTGGTGGCGGGCACCTGTAGTACCAGCTACTCGGGAGGCTGAGGCAGGAGAATGGGGTGAACCCAGGAGGCGGAGCTTGCAGTGAGCCGAGGTTGCACCACTGCCCTCCAGCCTGGACGACAGAGCGAGACTGTCTCAAAACAAACAAACAAACAAACAAACAAAAAACAAAAAAACACTCGCCATAAAGAAATGATCTGACCTGCCTCGTTTGACTGACTGTTCCAGATTGTTGAAACCCATTCCGAAGAGGCTTCTACCCCACATTTAGACTGTTGAATCCCATTCCAGACTGGGTCCTGTCCCACATCCGGAAGGAAGGAATGCATAGAGGTCAAAAAGAATCTAGATAGACAGCATTGCTGAGTTTCTCCCAGTCAGTCTACAGCATTAGATCATACTCTTTTTTTGACCCGTCATATTTCTACATGGCTGTCCATACTCGGTTGAACCTAAGCATAAAAGTGGACAATTTCCCCTGTATCTTTTATTTATTTTATTTATATTCACTTTTTAAGGGACAGGGTCTCACACTGTCACCCGAGCTGGAGCTCGGTGGCACAATCACAGCTCACGCAGCCTCAAACTCCTGGGACCAGCATACCTGGCTAATTTTAAAATTTTTTGTACAGATGGAATCTTGCTTTGTTCCTAAGGCTGACCTTAAACTCTTGTCCCCAAGGCATACTCCCTCCTCAGCCTCCCAAAGTGCTGAGGTCACAGGCATGTGACACTGTGCCCAGCCTCCCCTTCAGGTCTTCATTCTGAAGTGTCCTGTGTACGTGTAAAACTGTAATCAAATAAATTTGTATGCCTTTTCTCCTATTAACCTGCCTTTTTTGTCAGCGATTTTCAGTGAAACTTCAGAGGACAAAGGGGAACTTTTCATTGGCCTCTCCAGTTTTAGTGCTGTGAACAGGATACCAAAGCTGCTCTCCTCTTCTGGAAGCTGCAATGAAGGGAACCAAGGACCTGACAAGCCAGCAGAAGGGTAAGGAATTCTTACCAGTCAGGCTCCCGGCCTCTCTCCCTCTGTGGAATCTGGTAGAGCTGATGGTAAAATCACTGTTTGTCTCATATTCATCTCCAAAACCTTGATTAATGGGAAAAAAGGATTTGTGTGACTAGTTTTGTGTGTAGCGACTCTGGTGTCCTTTTTTGGTATGAATATTCACATTGTTCGGTCCCTTTCCTTCCAGAAATAGTCTTTGTCTTTCCGTGTTGTGCTGTCATAACGAAGGAAGCCACAGGGTAGCACATGGGCCTAAACCCCCATAAACTGTTTGAGCTGGCACTGCAGATTGATCAGTTTTGCAGTTCTGTCTATAAACCTTGCTGTAGTCCGCAAAATAAAAACCAGATGAAGTTCTCCTATTGTCCTGTTTCATGTCCGTATAAGACCTTGACTTTTGAGAGCATTTTCTCTTGGTCCCTGCCTTTTTGGGGAGCGTGATTTTCAGGTCACATTAGGTGACCAGTCTAAAAATGGCTGGTCACGTAAGATTTTAAGCAGTATACTTTTTGTTCCAAATATGTCAAGCTCTCGGGGGAGTTTGTCTTAATAATTTCCATCTATAAGGGGCTCCTGTTGCCTGGTTAGGCTGGAAAAATTCCAATCCCAGGAGGGCCTCCCTGGTGCCAGTGGATTAACAGGTCTGTGACTGGTGGCCCCTGGCAAATTTGTATGTTACTAGTGGCACCATATGCACAAACACCAGCCTTAATAGTCTGTGGCAACAAGAGTCTTTGTTATCTTAAGTCTACTTCTGAGTGAATTTTTGGGGATCATGGAGAGTGTCTCCTCTATATGCTCTCAAGGAACACCTCTTGTTTATATAGTAAAAACTTATTCTAAACCTGGAAAATTATCTCCTGGACTTTCCGTAAAGAGGCTTATTGTTGAGTCACTACTGAAATTTGTAAACCATTGGAAATTCTAATCATCAGTGGCCAAAAGATGGATCCTTTAAATTAGAAAGAACCTTAATTTTCTTTTTAAAAGAAGATTTTAGAGATCTCTCATTCTAAATAATTGTCTTACTTGTATTTATGGGACAATCAAATTAAAGAAAGACACAATAGTGTCTTGGCTTAGAAATTCTCTTGACAAAATTAAAATGCAAAAATCTAACCCCAAACAAAATTAAAATCATTTGTACACTCAAACTGCCTGCTTTGAATTCCCTGTGGGATTTACAAAGAAGGCATTCCATCTTGTGGTATAGTGGCTAAGATTCTGTGCTTTCACACCTGTGGCCTGGGTTTGATTCCTTGTCAGAGAATCAGTCCCTGTAGTACATGTAAGCTCTTTAACTCAATTACACAAACATTTATAAAACTTGGTTTAATATTTGTGTGACTCTTGACTTTTGGGGTGCCCATTTGTTATTGATGGACAAATGTCCACAAAAAAGGTAGACAGGATATCCACTGCAGCTGGAGTAAGAGACTAGAGGTGGGTTAGCTCTACCATGAAGCAGCAGCAGAAAGGAAAAAAATCTATCAACTATTTTTATATCCATCCATATAGCCATCCATCTATTCATCAATTTAAATAGTTACAGCTATTTTGGCATAAGTAGTTACAGCAAAAATTTTGGCAAATTTTTGTACAGATCAAAGTGTATTTAGTCTCTATTTTATTTATTTATTTACAGTCTAGAATAATTGCTCCATTATCACAGAAATGACATCTACATTTTTCTTAAGTTAAAGTTTGAGGCCTGGGCATAATGGCTCACTCCTGTAATCCCAGCACTTTGGGAGGTGGAGGTGGGCAGATTGCTTGAGCTCAGGAGTTCAAGACCAGCCTGGGCAGCATGGTGAAACCCCATCTCTACAAAAAATACAAAAATTAGCCAGATGTGGTGGTGGCATGGGCCTGTGGTCCTGGCTACTTGGGAGGCTGAGGTGGGAGAATCCCTTGAGCCTGAGAGGACAAGGCTACAGTGAACTATGATTGCGCCACTACTACTGCAGCTTGGGCAATAGAATGAGACCCTGTCTCGAAAAAGGAATAAAAATAAAATTTACATAAATAAATAAATAAATAAAGGTTAAAGTTTGAAAACTTAATTTACCAGTTATTTTTCTTATGTAATCAGTAATACATTACTTCTTTTCAGGTCTCAGTTTTGGATTGTAACTAACCACTGTTCTCTTTTGGAGGCATGGTGCCTTAATAAATGTATTATTTTGTCTACTAAACCATGTGTTTGTTGCCAACATGCAGTCTAGCAGTAAAGAAGCTAATTTTTTCACGAGTTTAAGATTATATTGAAAAATAGAATAGCTTATAACACTTTATGATATTATGTATTATACCAAACAGAGATGAAACTAAATCAGTTTACAACCTCTTAACCTTTGCACAAATGCTATCATTTATTTATTCATTTGTGCATTACTTTACTTCATGGAAGGAATATATTTATCATTTATTTATTTTTCAAACAGAATTTCAAAAAATTTTTTTTAGAATATGCAGTGTTTATAAAACTACAACAGCAGCAGCAACAACAGTTTAAGAATAAGATTAACCCACATATTATCAAAATAGCATTTTCAGGTCTGCTTTCTTACACCTTGTGAGAATGTACATTCTGGGTACTATCTTACTGTTTCAGTAAGTCTTGGAATTGTTTCGCAAAAGGACGTCTTGGAATTGTTTCGCAAAAGGACGACAGGAATGAAAAGAATCGTTAAGTTTTCATTGGAGACAGTTATTCTCCTCGGTTATCCCTGGAATCTGGAAATGTTATAAACTTGTTTAAATAAAAGGCTTATGCAATGATTCTTGTTATGCCTTTTTGATTTCTCCTGGAACTTCACTATAACAATATTTATTTTTTGTGAACGTTACTTAATCAGGAGTCATTTCAGTTAACTGAGACATACCCTCTTGTCTCTCCTTTCAATTCTGTCAGTATTTGCATCATGTATTTTTGGGATCTGTGGTTAGGTGTTATATGTTTATAATTGTTATATTTTCCAGATGTTTTTATTATGATTAGATTTTTTATTATGATTAGATGTCCTTTTTATTATGATTAGATGTCCTTCCTTGTCTTAATGTGCCTTATCATAAAGTCTATTTCATCTGATATTATATAGCCATTCCAAGTCTTTCATAGCAGCTATTTATGCATGCTATTCAACCTACAGTATAATTGAATCTAAACTGTGTTTCTTTTAGGCAATATGTAGTTAGATCTTGTTGTTGTTGTTTTTTTTAAATACATCCTGACAATTTTTGTCTTTTGATTGAACAGTAGTTCATTCACATTCAATGTAGTTATTGGTATGTTTGGATTTGTCTATTTTGCTATTTGTTTTCTATATGTCTTGCTTATTGTTTTTCCTCTGTTCCCCTTTTATTGCCTTCTTTTGTTTTAAATCAATATTTTAATTCATTTAGTGAGATATAATTCACATACCATTAAATTCACCCCTTTAAAGTGTACAATTCAGTGATTTTTAATATATTTATAGAGTCATTATCTAATTTCAGAACATTTTAATCACTCCCAAAAGAAATCCTGTATCTATAAGCAGTCACTCCCATTTCCCTCTCCCTCATCCCCTGACAACTACTCATTTGTATTTTTGTTTGCTTGTTTGAGACAGGGTTTCATTCTGTCACTCCGGCTGAAATGCAGTGGTGTGATCATGGATCACTACAGCCTTGACCTCCCAGGCTCAAGTGATCCTTCCACCTCAGCCTCCTGAGTAGCTGGGACTACAGGTGTGTGACACCACATCCAGCTAATTTTAAAAAATTTTGTGCAGTCGGCGTCCCACTATGTGGCCCATGCTCGTCTCAAAGTCTTGGTCTCTAGCAATCCTCATGCCTTGGCATCCCAAAGTGTTGGTATTGCAGGTATGAACCACTGTACCCAGCTCATTTTTAAGTATATTTTTAAAGTTCATTTTTCAGTGGTTACTCTAGGGATTTTTATGTTTCTTGAACTTCATAACTTTAACTTAAAATCCACTTCAGGTTAATAGTGGTTTACTTGTGATACAATATGGCAACTTTGCTCCACTGTAGCTCAGTTCTCTCTTTGGTTTTGGTTGCAAAAGGCAGTCCTTTGGTTCCTATTTGTTCTTGCATTGCTGTGGTTTGAATATGGTTTGTCCCCACCAAAACTCATGTTGAGGCTTGGTCCCCAGTGTAACAGGTTGAGAGGTGGAAAGACTTTAAAAGGTATTTGAGTCATGAAAGATCTGCTCTTATGAAAGGATTAGTGCCATATTGTGGGAGTGAGTTCTGTCTCTTGCAGAACTGGATTAATTACTGAGAGAGCAGGTGGTTATAAAGTGAGGTTTCCTTTCTTGTTTTGTCTCTTTTGCACGCGCCTGCTTGCCGTCGTCACGTGTGCTCCTGCCATGTGATGCCATCTGCTATGTTATGATGCAACATGAGGTCCTTGTCGGATGTGGCTTCCCAGTCTTAAACTTCCCAGTTTCCAGAACCATGAGCTAAATAAACTTCTTTTTAAAATCAATTACCCAGTCTCAGGTATTCCATTATAGCAATGTAAAATGAACTAAAACATGCATGTTCTTGCTGAGCGTGACAGATTACAAGCTTTATTCATCTTCTGACACTGAACCATTTCTGTAGCTAGTCATATAGTCACTAGCTGGTCAAGGTGACCATAGAGTGGTACTGTGTCCCTGCTCTCTGCCTAAGGAGAGGGAGGGAAACTGAATTTGCTGCTTGCTCAAAAAGTGCTTGGCCCTTTGCCTGAGTTGCAACCCACTGTATGGGTAGGCATGGGCCCTGTGGGATTTAGGCATAAGGAACTTAGGCAAATATTTTGATGTGCATTCTTCTTGCTGTTCTGTGAGTAATAAAGTCTTTTGTTTATGATGCAGGAATCTTGTGTCTTCTGCCTGTTTCCATGAAACAGTGTCAGGATAATGGTAAGCTTTAAGTAAGCTACAATTCCAAATCCTTCACCTTTTAAATTTGTTTTCAGCAATTCACCTAGCTATCTAGATGTGGTTCTCTGTGTTTATCTTACACACATTGTTCATTGAGGTTCTTGGATCTGCAGGTTATTTTATTTTTTTTGCAGTTGCAAGATTTAATCGAGTGAAAACATAGCTCCCATAAAATGGGAGGGGACCCAAAGGGGGTTGCCACTCCCTGCTTGAATGCCTCAGTTTATATCCCAATCATTGTCCCTCCTCCTGTGCTGTCAGGCGATGTATGATTTGACTGTTTCTTTACCTCCTGCTTTAACCTAATTTGTATTCTAGTGAACCCTCTTTACTACCTGATTGGTCCGGTTTGAGCCGAGTTACAAGCCCCGTGTTTAAAGGTGGGTGTGGTCACCTTTCCCAGCTAGGATTAGGAATTCTTAGTTGGCCTAGGAAATCCAGCTAGTCCTCTCAGTCCCCCCTTTCAACAGGAAAACCCAAGTGCTGTTGGGGAGGTTGACCAACGACCACTCTTAACTGCTTCCTGAATTGAGGCATAGTAGGGGTTGTGCAGTTGAGATTTCCTCAAGAGGGGTGCCTTTGATGTCATTAACGTCGGAGCACGGGCTAGCAGGCCAGTCCAGGGGTCTGCAGTAGATCTTAGTCATGGACTGCATGTAGGGCTCCATTTGAAGAACCATTTGTAGTTTTACAGCTTTGATTCTGGAAGAGACAAACTTAACAAGGAGGTTAAACATACAGGGATTGTAATGTATGGCCTGAAGTGCAGGGGCGTATAGGTGTGGGCAGTGAAAATGGGATTTTCTTTAGAAAAACTCCTATACGATGGGGCATCAATATTTCTGGGAAGTCGCGTTCTCCATAGAAGCTCTTGGTAAGGAGAGCTACTGGTAGTACAGTGGCATGGAGGAGGTGCAGTGAGAGTGAAAGGTTTGGTGAAGGGTTTTAAGTAATTTCCATTGGTTAGCTGCAGGCCAAAGCATTTTTCCTTCTTCGGTGGCTAGCCATCCTGACAGGAGAAAACTATGTCCTTGTGACGTTCCCCATTCTATTTCTTCTGCTGAGTACTGGGGCTTGGTTTCCCAGAGGGAATTATCCCATACTAAGGTCCTTCTATAAGCATTTCTAATGGAGGGTCCTGCCTTGCAGCTCTTCTGGCTTCAATATCCGCTTGGCGGTTCCCTTCTATTTCCCTTTCCTTTCCTTTCTGATGACCCCAGCAGTGTAAGACTGCCACCTCTTTAGGTTTCTGTACAGTCAAGAATAATCTCCTAATGGCTTCCTGATGTTTGATAGGTGTTCCCTCGGAAGTTAGGAATTCTCTTTTTCTCCATATTGTTGCATGGGCATGGAGGACTAGGTAAGCATACTTAAGAGTCTGTATATATATTTACCCTTTTTTTTTCTCCTAATTCTAGTGCCCTAGTGAGTGCTATTAGTTCTGCCAGCTGAGCGCTAGTTCCTGGAATGAGGGGATGACTTTCAAGTATTCCATTATTACTGACCATTGCATACCCCGCTTTTCGAAGTCCTTTTTCTACAAAGGAACTTCCATTAGTATATAAGTTGAGGTTGGGATCAGTCAAGGGAACCTCTAGAAGGTCCCTTCAAGTGGCGTAGGTTTGAGCAATCACCTGTTGACAGTTATATTCTATCTTTTCTTTATTATTTGGAAGAAATGTGGCTGGGTTAAGAGTTGCACAAGTGGGCAGTCGCAGCACTGGCCCTTTTAGTAATAGAGTGTGATATTTAAGCAAATGGTTGTCTGACAGCCACAAGTCTCCTTTAGCAACGAGTATGCCGTTCACATCATGAGATGTCCACACAGTAAGATCTCTTCCCTGTATTATTTTAACTGCTTCAGATACTAAGACTGCTACTGCCACCACTACCCGTAAACAATGAGGCCAACCCTTTACCACTACATCAATTTCCTTACTTCAATATGCCACGGGTTGCAAGCTGGTCTCTCGGACCTGTGTAAGGATTCCTGGAGCTATTCCTCTTTTTCCTGTGACATATAAAGAAAAGTCTTGCCCCGTTGGCAAGCTTAACACTGGGGATTGGGTTAGGGCCTTCTTTAGGGCCTGGAAAGCCACTTCTGCTTCAGGTGTCCTTCTTACTAAATGGGTATTGGCTTTCTGAGTTTCTTTAATTAGTGTATATAATAGCCTGGCTATTTCACCGTACCTGGGAATCCACATTTGGCAGAGAAACCTGTTATGCCAAGAAACCCTCTTAGTTGCTTTAGGGTTTTGGGATGAGGATAAGCCAGTATAGGCTGGATACGTTCCTTACTGAGGGCCCTGGTGCCTTTGGATAATTTTAGCCCTAAGTATTTAACCTGCTGTGAGCAGAGTTGAGCCTTTGGTTTGGAAACCTTATAGCCACAGGTGGCGAGGAAATTTAAGGGTGGCTTGATGGTACAAGGTTTCTGAACAGGCGGCTAAAAGTAAATCATCCATGTACCAAAGGACAAGAATGTGCAGGTGTGAGAACTGGCTCAACTCTTGGGCTAATGCTTGGCCAAGTAGATGGGGGCTATCCCTGAACCCTTGGGGTAAAACAGTCCAGGTGAGTTGAGACATTGAGTTCGAAGGATCTTCAAAGGCAAACAAGAATTGAGAGTCAGGATGTACAGGGATGTAGAAAAAGGCATCCTTAAGGTCCGGGACTGTAAACCACTCTGCTTCCTCTGGTATTTGGGAAAGCAGAGTATAAGGGTTAGGTACAACCGGGTATCGAGGGACAACGGCCTCACTGATAATCCTGAGATCTTATACTAACTTCCACTGTCCGTTGGGTTTCTGTACTTCTAAAATTGGAGTATTGCAGGAGCTATTGCATGGTTTTACTAGGCTTTGGACTTTTAGTTTCTTAATATTTTGGAGTCCTTGTTGGGCCTCGGGTCTAAGGGGGTACTGCCTTTGGTAGGGAAAGGAGGCAGAATCCTTTAGTTTAACTTGAACAGGATGGGCATTCTTTGCTTGTCCATATTGCCCTTCTGTTGCCCGGACTTCAGGATTAATTCCTTCCTCAAGCACGGGGCAACAAACAGGTGTTCCTTCTCCTATGTTCAGGTGTATACTTGCCCTGCTTTTGCTAGAATATCTCTCCCTAACAAGGGAGTGAGGCTTTCAGGCATAATTAGAAAAGCATGTGAAAAGAGTAAAGTTCCCCAGTCACAACTTAGTGGCTGGGAGAAGTATCTAGTGACTGGCTGTCCTAGGACCCCTCGGATAGTGACAGATCTGGAGGACAGTTGTCCGGGACAGGAGAGTAAGACTGAGAAGGCTGCGCCAGTGTCCAGGAGACAGTTAGCCTCCTGGCTGTCAATGGTCAAGCATACCCGGGGCTCTGTGAGGGTGATGACATGGGCTGGTGCTTGCCCTGGGCACCCTCATTCAGGCTGCTGGATCATCTGGTTAGTGGCTTCTGACTTAGAGGACTTTCATCCCCTGGGGCAGTGGGCTTTCCAGTGATTCCCTTGACATAAAGGGCATGGACGAGAGGGCGGCTTATTTCTATTTGGACAATCTTTTGTAAAGTGTCCTTGTAGACCACACTGGAAGCAAGCCCTATTAGGCATTCGATGTGCTCAGCCTTTCCGTGTTCCAGAGCCTCCAAAGTCCGCTTGCCTGAGGGCCAGGACTGAAGCAGTGGCCTTTTTCTTATCTTGTTTGTCCCGTTCCACCTGCTCCTCCTGATCTTTATTATAAAAAACTGAGGTTGCCAAGTTCAATAGGGTTTTTAAGTTTTGCTCTGGGCCTAAGGTGGACTTTTGAGGTTTTTTTCTAATGTCTGCAGCTGACTGAGTAATAAACTTATCCTTTTAGATTAGTTGGCCTTCATTAGAGTCGGGTGACAGAGAGGTATGCTTCCTCAATGCCTCCCTTAGTCTCTCCAGAAAGGCAGTAGGATTTTCTTCCTTTCCCTGTGTTATAGTGGACATCATTGAATAGCTTATAGGCTTCCTCCTAGTTTTCCTTAGTCCTTCTAGCATGCAAGTTAGCAAATTTCTGCCACACCAATCTCCATGTTCTGATTCTGAGTCCCGGTGAGGGTTTACACTGGGAACTGCCTGCTGGCATGTGGGGAACTGTTCTCTTTCCTCTGTTGTCATCCTATCATTGACCTGACTGAGACACCAGAGATCGCCAAACTCTCAGGCTGCAGTTATGGCGGCACTTCTCTCATTTGAGGTTAGAGTTTGATCTAGCAGTAACATTTTATCTCTCCATGTCAGATTAAAGGATTATCCTAACCCTTGTGAAACATCAATATAGCCATCAGTGTTATTTGATAAATTACCTAGGTCTATTTTAATTTGCTTTAAGTCTGACAGGGAAAAAGGTTCATACACTCTTACTGGGCCGAATTCTCCAGAATACATTTTGGGGTGTTTTTGCCTTATGGCATCTGAAAAAAAAAAAAAAAAACACAGGGATGCCAGCACCCCTAGTCATTTTCCGATGAGCATTAGTCCTAGAGTGTCCTCTATGGTCCTAATGCTTATTCCTTTCCAGGGTGCGTAACCACCCATGGACCTCTGCTTATCGGATTAGTTAGGCTCACTGATGTAGCAGTCCTCCACCCCTTTTCCTGCCTTTCTTGACCACAAAGAAAGGGGTCCAGGCTGCTGGATTCTAGTGGTCCTTTACCAGGGTGCCCAACATTGCCTTTGTGCTCAAGGGTGAGTCCTAGAGCTGGGCTGGGTTCCTGGGTATTTCATAAGAACCCAGTTGCCCCATCAAGATACATTCCAATAAACAACGGTTCTTATGCAAATTCGTGTCAGAGAGGGTGTAGGTAACCTTTTGAGTCAGGATTGAGATAGAGTTTTTTGATTCTGTAAGTGCTTTAAGGCTTGGCTGAATGCAAACAGTTCTAACGTTTGAGCAAACCAATTATTAGGCAATTCTCCTAACTGCTTCCACAAGAGTCTCCCTATCAATTACTGAATACCCATTGTGGTTTTTTTCTCAGTCACCTGGGAGGGACCATCTATAGTCCTGTCCTGAAGGGAGTTCCTGCTAGGTCTGGTTGGACCTTTGTATGATAATTAAGATTTAAATCCCCTGTTAGGAAATCTGCTGGGTTAAGGGAATTTTCAGTGGTTAAGGTTAAATCACCTTTTTCTAACAGAATAGCCCCATACAAGTAAGATTTGAGTTAGTAAGCTACCTTTTTGCTTTTTTGACTTAGGATAATTCTGAACTGGTGAGGTATGCTCACAATGAGGTTTCCACTAAAAGTCATTTTTCTACTTTCTTCTGTTAGCAAAGCTGTTGCTGCTACAGATTGAATGCATTTGGGCCCATCCACAGGTTACTGGATTAAGGATTTTTGATAGGAAGGCTGCGGGTTATCAGTGGTCTCAGTGTTTTCAGGCTATGCCCTTGTTTACACTGACAACAAGATAGTATTGGAGTGTTATAGGGTCACGGAGAAGACCCTCAATTATCAATTATAAGTTTTAAATTTACCCTGACTTTTAAAGGAATAGGGCACACTGTTTTTTCTTTAGTACTTCTATCTTTTTCTTTCTCTCTTTGACTCCCTCTTTGTCTCTCTTTCTCTCCCCTCTGTCTCTCTCTTTCTCTCCCCTCTGTCTCTCTCTTTCTCTCTCTTTTCTCCTAGCCCTTTACAAACGGGGCCCTGGCAAGGGTGGTAGGGAACAGGTCCCACATAACTGCCCATGTCGAGAGCTGTATGCCTAAATGGGGAGGGATACCAGGGACAAGACTCCCTGGGTTCATAGCCTAGGGGTCTAAGGATGCAGTGTAGAGCTCCCTTAGATGCCTTTGGAGATACAACTTGCTAAAGCAAATCAAAGTCCGAACCATTAGTACCTAGGAGGCAAGGATGGAAGTAGATTCAGAGGTAAGGAGAATTTTGGGGCTACACTCTCAACCAGCTAACTCCAGGAGTTCGGGATGACAGCTTTATGCCTCTACTCAGCTTCCCCAGGAAAGTTGAAAGTGGAAGCTGGTTCCAGGCAGAACAACGCTCCCAACCCACAAGGATTGGGGGTTGTTAGAAAGCCCTTTCCCAGGCTGGGCACAGTGGCTCACACCTGTAATCCCAGCACTTTGGGAGGCTGAAGCTGGCGGATCACGAGGTCAGGAGATTGATACTATCCTGGCTAACACAGTGAAACTCTGGCTCTACTAAAAATACAAAAAATTAGCCGGGTATGGTGGTGGTGTTGGAACCTAAGTTAAAGTTCCACTTTGGGCAGGGGTCGCGGCGAGAGACCACTCAACTCCGAGATCACAGCGGAGAGACGCTTTTATTTCTAGCGCGCTAGGGTCCCCCGTGCATCAGGATGGCCAAGGGACCCCGAGTGCTGGTTACAGGCCGCTTATAAAGGCAACTCCTGAGGCGCGAAACCCAGACAAAGCTTTAGGCGCGAAATTCAAACAAAGCTTGAGGCGCGAGATGATTGGGGCTAGTCATGGCCTGAGCAAGGTGTCTCACTCTGATTGGTCGGGGTTTGTATGCGCGGGGGGTTTCCTGGAATTGTTTTTCTGTTTGAATTCGAATTCCAGAAACATTGGGTGTTTTTCTTAGTCACTCATGGCCTATTTTCAGTGGGCGCCTGTAGTCCCAGCTCCTCGAGAGGCTGAGGCAGGAGAAGGGCATGAACATGGGAGGTGGAGCTTTCAGTGAGCCAAGATTGCACCACTGCACTCCAGCTTGGGTGGCAGAGCAAGACCCTGTCTCAAAAAACAACAAAAAACAAAAAAAAAAACCAAAAACCCTTTCCCAGACAGCTTCACACCTGAGTGTTAAGTCCCGCGGCCACACTAATCATTTTTTACCGGCTGACAGGTGCCTGGTATTTTCCTCCAATTCTAAGGAAGGATAGGACAGAATAGCAAGCGAAAGTAGTCCAATATTACTCACCGCTTTGGATGTCCCTTCGTGGTCGCCAAAATGTTACCGGTGGGGGGGTCCTTGTTCTTAGAGCTCCCAAGATGGTGGTGGGTCACTTCTAAGATGGGGGCAAGCCTCTTATTCTCTGACCTGGGGTTCTTGGCCTCACAGATTCCAAGGAATGGAATCTTGGGCCATGTGGTGAGTGTTATAGCTCTATTAGAAGCTGTGGATCACGGAAGAGAACCATGGAACCCAGCGACTAGTGTTCAGCTCAGTTAGGATGAACCAGGGCACTTAGCCATGCAGGAACAATGGTGAGCCTTTAGCCTGACTGGGAGCAGCAGTGGGTACCTTGCTGGATCAGGAGTGCAGCGGATACCCTGCTGGATCCAGAGGGGTGGAAGTCAGTGGCAGGTCTGCGACGGTAGCAAACAGCAGTGGTGGACGGCAAGTGGAAGCTCAGCTCAAGCCGTAACAAACATGGACCAGAAGAGTGTGCAGTTGCAAGATTTAATAGAGTGAAAACAGAGCTCCCATAAAATGGGAGGGGACCCAAAGGGGGTTGCCCAGGTTAATTTTTAAAAGTAAAATTTGAGAAGTTTTGGGTCTTTATTTCTTCCAGTATGTTTCTGCTCATTTTTTCTCTCTCCTCTCTGTCTGCAACACTTCTTATACGTATGTTGGGACACTTTAAATGGTCCCATAGATCTCTGAGGCTCTGTTTATTTTTCATCAATCTATTTTCTCTCTGTTACTTGGATCAGATACTTTCTTTTGATATATTGTTAAATTAACTAATTCCTTCTTCTGATACCTTCAATCTATTATACTTTTGGGCCCATCTAGTGAATTTTTCATATCAGTTATTTTGCTTTTCTTCTCCAGAATTTTTATTTGGTTCTTTGCTATGGCTTTTGTTTCTTACTGATATTTCCTATTGCTGGATCATTATATTTTTCTTTGATTTTTGAACATCATAATAACTTCTTGAAATCTCTGCTAAATCCTATATATCTGGCCCCATTCAAAGTCAGTTTGTAATGACTTCTTTATTCCCCCTCTGTGAGTATGGGTCATACTTTCATAGTTTTTTGCGTATCTAGTGATTTTTAATTAAATACTGGTCATATGAGCTAATATGGCAGCTCGGGGTTCTGTTTTATTTTTCTGAGGATTGTTGTTTTCTAGCAATTTGTCTGGGATTAAACTGCAGATTCTCTCTTCTCTGTGGTGTGTAGCTACTGATACCTCTGCTCAGCTTTTTATTCTTAATTTTTAGCTTGACTTTCTGCAAGTTGCCCTCATGTCTGCTTTAGTTTAGTGGACAGCCTGTACTTTAGGAGAGGTTGTGTTAAAAAATCTGAGTCTATAAGGATTCCACCCCCTTCTGCTCAATCTGTTTGTGAGTTAGGGAATGCTTTCAGAGTTATAGCCAGTTCTCAAATCTCTGGCTTTCACTTTTTGCTAGACTCTCTTGGATTTCCACTATACACAGGTCAGAGAGAGAGATGTGGAGTGCTTATACCTTCTCAGATAATTCCATTAAATTTTTGGTTGGTCCACTTCTCATCCCAACTGGAACTACAAACCGTGGGGTTTTCCCCATTCACGTCTGACTAAGTCTGCCACATTTAGCTGGCAAAAGTGGTTTTCTCTTCCCACCTTGGGTTGAGCCTGCCCTCTCTGGAGGAAAGCTGCTGGTTTTTATAGCTGAACCACCACTCGTGCCAAGCTGTGTCCATGTTATGGGTAGAGAGGAATGGGGAGTCATCCCTGGCAAGCAGGTCATAGTTTCCATTATTTTTATCCAAAGTTTTGGAGACTTTTCATGAATAAATGCTTTTCAACTTGTTGTCTGCCTTTACTCAATTTCTGGTGCACTGAAATGGCTGTGTTTGATAATAGAAAACTTCTCTCCCTTTAGATCACTTTACCCTCTTCTATTTATAATGTTCATAAACATATCATCTACATATACTAGAACCACAGTGTGTTATGACTTTTGCTTCTTTTATCAAATATAATTTTAAAAACTAAAGAGAAGGAAAGCTTGTTATATTTATTCATATTTTTGTTGTGTTCTTCCTTTCTTCTTGTCTTCCAAAAATTCTTATTTAACATTTCTTTTCTGCATAGAAAAGTCCTGCAACTATTCTTTTAGGATAGATATGCTAGTGATAGATTCTCTTCATTTTCCTTCATCTGAGGCTGTCTTAATTTTCATTTCATTCCTCAAGAATATTTGTGCTAGATATAGGATTCTGTGTTGACAATTCTTTTATTTTAGTAGTTGAAAAATACTGTGCCATTTTCTCTGGCCTCTGTGGTTTCTGATGAGAAAGCTACGGTGAGTCAAATTATTTTTCCTTCTATAGGTAAAGTGCTGTTTCTCTCTCTCAACTTTCAAGATATTTTATTTGTCTTTAATTTTCAAAAGTTTGATGATTGATCTGTCTTGGTGTATTTTGGGGGGTTTATCTATGGGAGGGTTCACTCAGTTTCTTGAATTTTTAGGTTTTTGAGTTCCCAGTATCATCTCTGCACACTGGGTCCTGAGCGACAGAAGTGACCGCCAGAAGTGACGCTTTTTCCCAAATTCATCCTTTTGAACTTTGTGCTCCCAGAGAAGCGGCACCACCTTCAAACTCAGGTCAGGGTCACTGGCTCACTGCTATCTCCAGTTTAGAATTTAAAATCCAGAGAGCTCCCAAGAACATGAAGCTCCTTCGTCAGTGTTTCCACAGTAAATTATGCCCCAGATCAGGTTCAGAAGTTGATGAAATGCCTATTTGTTCCATGTAGTCCAAGCAGTCTAGTCAGGTTATGAGATTTGTTTGGACAAAACATGGCGCTCTAACATTTGGAGATTCACAGTGTGACCTCTTGATTTGAGTCATAGTTTTGGTACACTGAATTTTCCCATTTATTTGAGGAAAAGAAAAGGAGAGACTCATTTAATCAAGACCAACTCTTGTATTATTAACAAGCCTAGACAACCTCCAAAACATAAGGCTTCCATTCATATTTGTTCTCTAGAAATTTTTTCTCTGTATCTGAGAATGGTGGTCAAAATTCAGTCTAGAGATGACCTCAAGGTCTCTACCTCCTGTTTGGAAGTTGTCTAGGAAATCCCTTTGATAACTTACATGAGATTCATATTTTAGAATCATAAAGATTTGTTTCATTTATTACCCATTTCTTTGTGGAAATAATTCCCTCACTTGTCAATCAGTTATAAGAAGGACTCAAAATGTGCTGTGGGAAGAATGCAATCTCTCTACCTCCAAACTCACCATTTGCTTGTGAGATCAATGTTTTAACTCCTTTAAGCATGTGTATTTTCTTATACTTCTAACCTACAAGTGATGTATGCTTGCGTTACTTTTCTCCTGGTTATTTACAACTAATTGTGGAGTAAATGAATTTAGCCATGTTTAAAAAATTTTAAGATGTCAGCAGGCAAGTGATAGAGGTTTTTTAATAGAAGTTCTCTTAGCAGCATGTTAAAAATAATGCTGAAATAATATCATCTACCTAAATGGTTGCTCCTAGCAGTCTGATGCCAAAATCTAAACAAATCAAGAATTTTTATATTTGGAGTGATGGTTGTACAAACATCACAGTATTCACATAAATATGTTGTATAAGTTAAATTATTTAAGTTTATTAAGTTATTATCCTTCCCATCCAAAATATTTTTTAAATCCTAAGACAACTTCATTGTAGTTTTAGTTATTACAAACGAGAGCAATCTTTAGCAAGTTTGGAATATGAAAATAATAGCTTATTTAGGCTATCTAACTGTTGAATTTGTTTCATATTTCAGTTCACCCTTGAACAATGTGGGGGCTATGGGCACTGACCCTCATCAAAAATTAGCATGTAACTGTTGCCTTCCCCAAAACTTATCTATTAATAGCCTACTATTGGCCAGAAGTCTTACTGATAACATAAACAGTTGATTCATACTTATTTTGTATGTCGTATGTATTCTATTTTGTATTTTTATAATTAAGTAAGCTAAGTAAAGAAAAGCTTATTAAGAAAATTGTAGGGAAGAGAAAATATATTTACAGTACTGTACTGTATTTATGGATACTGTAAGTTTATGTTGTCTGTTTATAAGGTGAATTGTCCATCTGAAATGGTGGGCAGCTGCAGCTGCAGACCTTAATTTATGGTACATGTCAAGCAATTCACCTTTTTCTTGTAATGGCATGATTTTTCTCTGCTTCTTGGGAGCACTTCCAGCATCACTAGTGGCACTTTATATGGATCCCACGGTGTTATTCAAGGTTTATAGTATTGCACTAAACACAATGAAAAATATGTGAGAGCCACGAGAGATCAGTTTTTACGGTGACACACAATTTACTGGAAAGATGAACTGCTCACACAGAGATGATTATCATCACACGGTGTTTTAAGCGGATGCTTGCAAGACTTGAGCTCCCCACAATGGTAACAGAAGGTAGCTATGAAACCATTACAATAGTACAGTATGTTCTACAGTGAATTTTATGAAGTTATGATTTAATACTGCATCTTTATGTTTATTTCCATTTCTCTCAACTGCATATGGCACTATGTATAGTCTATGTTTGTGTAAGTTTTGATAAATTTTAACTTTTTATAATAGTTACATATGTTTTGTTAGTAAATGATAAAATAGACTAATATCTACATATATTTTATGCATTCATGACATACCTAACTTTTTCTTAATATTTTCAATATTTCTAGGCTAGATGGTTCATCTGCATGTTTTTTCAAATTGTTGCAAATTTCTAAAATTTTTTTTAAAATGTATATTTTTTTGAAATCCACATATAAGTGGACTCTCAAAGTTCAAACCTGAGTTGTTCAAAGGTACTTGAATTCTCTCCCGCCTTTCTCTTTCTGTCATTAAACACATCAACTATCCTAGCATTTTAAATGGAGTTCCTACCAATTATATTCAGAGAAACACAGTATGAAGCATGAAAATTACCTATATGGAAAGTGACTTATCACTTCATAGAGATTTTTTAAAAGTAATTTCCTTGAACTTTACTGGGAAGGAGGTTCTATGCAAAAATTTTATTTCCTGGCGTACTCAGTCTTAAGCTGCTGTATGTGTTACGCTTCTTACCAAAGTTCAGGAGGACACTATCTGTTTCCTCAGGATGGTGTCAAAATGGAGTGTTGGCAGTGTTCCTTATGTGAAGTAAAGAGATAACAGCTAGAAAGCTAATTAAAATAGAGTTGACTTGCTTTAAGGAAGTGGGCAAAACCTTTTCCTTCCCAGAAAAATTTCCTACTCCCACCCACTGCAGAGACTTGAAACAATAGAGTCAGCAATAAGAATGGCAACTTTATGTTCCCTTTTATGAAATTTCTAATTTTGTTTCCTTAGGTCTCTACCTCACTCTGTGTTGTCTTGGGTAGTCAAGAATTGACAAATGCTTATTTTCCTAGTAGTGGTACATTTAAAAACAATCTCCCCTCCTCTAATGTTCCTTTTCAGAAGCTTTATTCCAGCCAAGAGTGACTTTATGTTGGGAGGATCTTAAGACAATAACAGCGAGATAGCCCTAGAGGAAATAATTGCCTTTTGTTTCATGAATTTCTCTGACTTAGTGATATCCTGATTCCTGATTTGTAACAAGTCAGAAACACTGAAATCTCCACTTAGGAACATTAATAATATTTTCCCTAATTCACTGGATTTGATTATTGCACACAGAAGTTATTCTTCCCAGTATTTCTTTCTTTCTTTTTGAGATAGGTTATCACTCTGTTGCCCAGACTGGAGTGCAGTGGCAAGATTACAGTTCATTGCAGCTTCAATCTCCTAGGCTCAAGTGATCTTCCCACCTCAGCCTCCTGAGTAGCTGGGAGTGCAGCTACGCGCCACCACACCTGGTTAATTTCTGTTTTTTTTTTTTCATTACAGACAAGGTCTCGCCATGTTGCCCAGGCTGTTCTCAAACTCCTGAGCTCAAGTGATCTTCCTGTCTCAGCCTCCTGAAATGCTGAGATTACAGGTGTGAGCCACTGTGCCCAGTCCCAGTATTTCCCACTATAATCAAATGGTGCCACCACCATTTGGCTTATATTTCTACATTAAAAGGAAAGTGAAAAGAGAAAGGACAAAGAATCAATCATAAACTTGGGCATGATTACTGGGTCATCAAAAATGTTAAAGCATATAAAGACAAAAGAGTAAGTTGTTGAAAAAGTAAAGTTCAGTGAAAAATAAAAGGAAATAATGGGGAAAAACTATGACTTTATTAGAAACTGATATATAATTAGAATGTAGATTTTTGGTGAGGGATTAGTGGTAAGAAAATAATTGTAAGTAAACTTGTGTTATTTATTTATACCCATTCTTATTTTTAAAAAGATATGTGGTGGTAAATATTTATGTAAATGTCTTCCTAATTGAAAAACACAATGAAACAAAAATAGTGGCATTTCTTTTTAACAGTGTTATGTTTAACAATGGAATTGCTTCCTATCTGTCTGGAAAAGTGAAGGTATACTAATACCTCACACTTGTGTAACCTTTGTAATTACAGAGCATTTTCACATTCTTTTGATTTTCATAATAGCTTCATTAGGTCAATAGATCTTACTCTATTATGAAGGTGGGGAAACAGCCCATGCTGCTAAGGACTTGCCTAAAGTGGCGTCATTAATAATTATCAGCACCAGAACTAGAGTTCAAGTCTCCTCTTATTTAGGATTTTTCTTCCACTGTTTGGACTCTCAGGTAACTTTTCCAAGATCTTTTCCAGTTTCTCTAGTTTTAGCTAATATATAAACATGTCATAATATTTTTATAGCCAAACAGTGCTGTCTGAGATTTTAAATCTTGAAATTTGAGAATGCCTGAAGGCTAGTGTGCTGGATATTCTCTATTCATTCTCCATCCTCCTCTGCCCTGCTCTGGGTCCTGGGAGACTGGCCAGAGTGAACTGCATTAGGAGGCTTCTAGTTAGGTTCAGCAGGAGATTGGAGGCTGGAAGGAGAGCAAGATCTGGTATTTATTCCTCAGCTCCTTCCCTGCTGGGCCATGGACTGGCAGTGGCTGTACTCCTTAACTGAAGGTGTAGCCAACCCTATGAGCCCCCTCCCCATGTCCTCAGCCCTCACCATTCCTTATGCATGGTGGTGGCTTCTTCTTTTGAAAATACCTGCCACTCTCTACCTGATGGCTTTTTCTGGCCGTAGAAACATGCTCAGCCCATGTGCAGGACCTGCCAGAGGTTCTGGATAGATGCTTTCTCCAGGGAACACCCCTTAATGAATGATGTGTAGGAATTGGTAGATAAATATCTCTGTTTCTGTTCCCCTGAGTTGGAACAGCTATGAGCTGTATTCTACACCCATTTCCCAGTGGGTCCCTATCAAAACAGAGCCCCAGATGCACTCAGAGGTGATCTCCTAATCTATGCATTCTGTATTGGCTTCTTTCCCTGCCCTGTCTCATTTACCCACTTACTTCCAGTGCCTCCTGGAATTGCCATCAAAATTTGCTAGTAGTGCGCAAATCCTTGCTTCAAGTTCAACTTCTAGGGGAACACAATCCAATAGAGAAGCCATAGCTTGTATAAGACAGCTGCCTCCTATAACCATAACTTGCTCTACACATTCTGAGAACTTCTTCCTCCTCTTATCTCTTCAGGCTAGGCGTAGTCACAGAAACACATTGTTGCTAGCACCAGATGATTCACCATCCCTTATACATACAGCTGCAGGATAGACTGGGCAGTGTAGTCTTTATGCTGAGTGTGGCTAACACTGGATATTCTTTTTTTTTTTTTTTTTTTTGAGACGGAGTCTCACTCTGTCACCCAGGCTAGAGTGCAGTGGCGCGATCTCGACTCACTGTAAGCTCTGCCTCCTGGGTTCACGCCATTCTCCTGCCTCAGCCTCCCGAGTAGCTGGGACTACAGGTGCCCACCACCACGCCTGGCTAATTTTTTGTATTTTTAGTAGAGATGGGGTTTCACCGTGTTAGCCAGGATGGTCTCGATCTCCTGACCTCATGATCCACCTGCCTTGGCCTCCCAAAGTGCTGGGATTACAGGCGTGAGCCACCGCACCCAGCCAACATTGGATATTCTTTTAGTTAGGAAGAAGGTAAGAATTAGAGGAGTGGACATCTTGTTTTTTTTTTTTTGAGACAGAGTCTTGCTCTGTGACCCAGGCTGGAGTACAAAAAACATCTCGGCTCACTGCAACCTCCACCTCCTGGGTTTATGCTGTTCTCACGTCACAGCCTCCTGAGTAGCTAGGATTAGAGGCACCTGCCACCACGCCTGGCTAATTTTTGTATTTTTAGTAGAGATAGGGTTTCGCCATGTTGGTCAGGTTGGCCTTGAACTCCTGACCTCACGTGATCCACCTGCCTTGGCCTCCCAAAGTGCTGGGATTACAAACGTGAGCCACGGCATCCAGCCAGAGTGGACATCTTTTAGTAACTGCAACAGAGGCATGTTTCAAATACTATAATTTTTTGAGACACATGAGATAATTAAATGATTGACAACAATACTAATTAGGCCAGCAATGATTACAGTGCTATTGCCACCATAATGTCAGTACAAGGTTGGGGTTATTGGTTGCTGTCAGGATGGTGGCTGTTAGAAAAGAGCTTGTTCTGCCCTGGATGTATTCTTCATGGAGGCGAAGTTCTTGCAATTTTTCTGTAGTGCCAACCTGATGACACACTAACCATGTACTTCTTAGTTACAACAAAGTTTTTAAACACCCAGCCGCCTAACTTACTTTGTTTCTCATCTCAGGCATTGCTGTGACAATAGTTACACTCAGTTGTAGCAAAAATAAAAATTTTCTTTTTACATATCAATGAAAATTTGTAGGGGCTGCTGGGAGGGATTTGCTCTCCCAAATGCAGTGGTCGTGAATCCCCATGTTAGGTATTTTAGGAAATATAAAATAAGTAATAAACAGACTCTTCCCTCTGGGACTCCAGGTTTGGTAGTAATGGAGGATGGGGCGAGGAGCGAAGAGAAATTCTGTGTGGGAGGAAATGATAACACAAGCGTGAGTGGCGGAAATCTTTGTTAAGATGTTAATCATTGTGGGTTCCCAGTCCTACCTTGGCTCATTGTCAACATTATGCAAGCTTCCCTAAAGAAATAAGGTAATAGGGAAGAATAAAGGGGTACCTTTGAAGACCAAGAAAGAGTGGAAGTTTTGGGTCACTGGGAAGGGATGAAGATTGGTGGGCCTATGGGTAATAGGGACTCTTGCCTGTTCCGTGGTCATGTCCTGCTGGGTAATACGTCAGAAAGGACAGCTGCATGGTGTCTCAGAGATGCTCCACTCCAAGCACCAGGGCGTCCAGCTGAGGCAAAGTCCCCTCACCACACTCCCCCTTTCCTACTTAGCATTGGAACAGAAAGGTTGGGCAGTGAGAATATCAGACGGGATCAAGGTAGGTGTGAGATTAGAAACCCTTCTCCCAGTTTCTGTAGATGCACTTTTCCCAGATTCTGGTGTAAGCCAAGGAGGTAAGAGGACTCCAGTAATGACAGTTTGAATTTCCTGCCAGCTCAGAGAGCCAGAGACTTGAGATGAATTTAAGTTGATATAAAAAAAATCAAGAGCAGAATTTTTTGGACACCTACATGTGGTGGAGTAAGATGGAATTTGCTCCATGCATAAAAAAACAGACAAAAAGGGCAGAATATGGCAAGGGCTCTAGGGGAGGCTAAGCAATGGAATGTAGCTATAATAAATCATGACATGTTATTTGCAATTTGGGAACATTGCAGTCTCTTCTCCACAGAGCTTCTTCCAACTGGGCAGAGGAAAGAACAGTTAAATGGAGAAGGGAAGGAATGATTTTCTCTCAGATTCTTTTCTTGCTTGCTCCAATTTCATAACATAAAGTACGATAACAAGTAACTGTACATGTTGTAAATGTTTATTAGTCAAGTATTAAGAAAATAGTCTGTTAATTCCTTCTTTTATGGTAGTCATATGTCACACTGATTTTTATGTCACAAAATCCATATTGCCCATCCTCTGGATTATAGAGACAGACACAACATTGTTTGGTGTCAGTGTCAAGGCATCATGGCACACACGGTGAAGATCCCTTCGCCCTTCTATTTCTCCATCTCATAGACTCCTTTGTTATTCTGCAGGCTTCAGAGCAGAGACCTCTGTGCAATTTCTGTTTTTCCTGGTAGAAATTACAGTTGGGTGGGTAGGGTTACAGGCATTTTCTACATAAAATCTGTATTTCCTGGATTCCAAAGCACTTGATGAAAATAGATTTTTTTTTTTTTTTTTGAGACGGAGTCTTACTCTGTCTTGCCCAGGCTGGAGTGCAGTGGCACAATCTTGGCTCACTGCAGCCTCCACCTCCAGGATTCAAGCAATTCTCCTGTCTCAGCCTCCTAAGTAGCTGGGACTACAGGTGTGTGCCACCGCACCTGGCTAATTTCGTATTTTGAGTAGAGACGGGGTTTCACCATGTTGGCCAGGCTGGTCTTGAACTCCTGACCTCAGGTGATTCACCCCCAACTGGGCCTCCCAAAGTGTTGGGATTACAGGTGTGAGCCACCATGCCTGGCAAAAATAGATTTTTAATGTTTGGAATTCAACATGTGTCTTTCAGTCAAAGTCAAAAGAAATCTATTTGTTTCCAGAGAATCTCAAGTTATGCTGTGTTTGTCATTGTGTACAAGTATGCTTGGTATTTCATGGAAGATATCATTTAATCTGATCACCAATGCAGATAAGTTATTTGTAACAGTACTTGATGCAGGTAAATTTTAATTTTAGACCTCCAATTGGCTTTTAAAACCTTTTAAATATTTAATACAATTCAGCAAAAACTAAACTTTATTTATTGATTTAATTTTTTTCTTTGTTTGAGATGGAGTCTCACCCTGTTGCCCATGCTGGAGTGCAATGGTGCAATCTCGGCTCACTGCAACCTCCACCTTTTGGGTTCAAGTGATTCTCCTGCCACAGCCTCTAGAGTAGCTGGGATTACAGGTGCACACCACCACGCTCGGCTAATTTTTTATATCTTTAGTAGAGACAGGGTTTCACCATGTTGTCCAGGCTGGTCTCTAACTCTTGACCTCAGGTGATCCACCCCCCTTGGCCTCCCAAAGGGTTGGGATTACAGGCATGAGCCACTGCACCCAGCTGACTTTGTTTTTTAATGTGGAAGATTGCCTGATCTAGCTGAACAATGAATTTTAAAACAATAGGGGTTGTTACGTACTTTGGGCTATGTTAGAAAATTTTCAAAGTTGTCGTTTGTTTGTTTGTTTGTTTGTTTGAGACGGAGTCTCACTCTGTCACCCAGATGGGAGTGCAGTGGCACGATCTCAGCTCACTGCAATGTCCACCTTCCTGATTCAAAGAATTCTCCTGCCTCAGCCTCCAGAGTAGCTGGGATTACAGGCTCATGTCACCATGCCAGGCTAATTTTTGTATTTTTAGTAGAGACGGGGTTTCCTCATGTTGCCCAGGCTGCTCTCAAAACTCCTGGCCTCAAGTGATCCACCTGCCTCAGCCTCCCAAAGTGCTGGGATTACAGGTGTGAGAGCCTGTAATCTGGCTAGAAAATTTTCAAAGTTTTGAGCAATGTGTTTGACCAATTCGTGTGCTGAAGAAGAGTTTTGCTTGGGAATGGTACATCTATTAAAAGTTTCTAGCTAACCTTTTCCCCTAAAATGTTTATTGAAATGTTTAATATTTAACAGAAATAATATGAAAATATATAAAGAAAAAGTTAATAACCCCCTTTCCCACCCCTCCAGCCATTTTCTCTTCTGTTCCTCCCTCAGAGGAGGATTCTTGTCCATCTTTTTTCATGCTCTTGCATGATGTGCATATATAGGATTTTTGTTAAAATGTAGCAATGACGGTTGCGCACACACACCCCCTCAGATCTCTTCACTATTTCTGTGCACTCCGACTCCTTGTGTAGTTATCTTCCCAACAGCCCAGCCCTGCATCACTTTATGAGCAAATGACCTTCAGGTTACTGGAATGTGCTTCATTTGTGCATACCGGAGGCCGTAAGTGCTTATGAATTTATGCTTCCACCCCCCAACCCTTAACTAATGACTGATAGGTGCAAAAGTATAAACTTCAGCTCTTGCCCCCCTCATCAGTATAATTTGGTCAATCACGCCAGGTAGTTTCCCAGCTTTGGTTTGCTTTTTGACACTAAAAACAATGCTATAATATAAAACTTTCTACATATATTCTATATATTTACCAAAAGTATATTTTTTGTGTGTGAAAGAGAGCCTCCACTTGAGTCTACTAAAGTTGAACTAAGCCACTTTCTACAATATTGAGATAAAGTGTTGGAGCTGGAAGTATGAAGAGGGATTTATGGGGGGCTAGGCAAATGAATCTTTGTCCTTTCAACAAGTATTTACTGTCCTCCTACTATGTGCAGGCTCTGTGTACTGTCTACTATTCAGTGCAGGACAAAACAGAAATGGTTCCTGCCCTCACGGAGCTCGTCTAGTGGGGGAGTAAGATATTAAGCAATGATGTCATGTGTAAATCTTTGCAAATTGAATAAGTGCTATGAAGAATGAATAGAAGGTGCTCTGTAAGAATTAATTGGGGGCCTAATTTAGAAATGGAAAAACCTCTCTGGAGAATTGACAGTAGAAAAAAAATTAAAACTTTTTTTTTTTTTGAGACAAAATCTTGCTCTGTCCCCCAAGCTGGAATACAGTGGTGAGATCTCAGTTCACTGCAAACTCTGCCTCCTGGGTTTGAGCAATTATTCTGCCTCAGCCTCCTGAGTAGATGGGATTACAGGTGGCTGCCACCACTCCTGGCTAATTTTTTTGTATTTTTAGTAGAGACAGGGTTTCACCATGTTGTCCAAGCTGGTCTTGAACGCCTGACCTCAGGTAATCCACCTGCTTCGGCCTCCCAAAGTGCTGGGATTACAGGCTTGAGCTGCTGCACCCGACCTAAAAATTAAAACTTTTACCCAATGTTTAAGTTATTTACACAGCCCTAAAATTCATTCTAAAGAATTTTATTTTGTATTTATTTGAATTGAATAGATTTGGAATTGAGCTTTGCTCCAACTCACAATGGCTGCGGAACAGCCACCTTTGCTGCAGAATTCCTCTCAAACCCTTATGATAGAGCAACAGGAAATCTGTAAGTATGACAGGTGGCCAAAATAGCTGGAAAAATGTTTGACTAGTAAATGTATCATGCTGGGGTATCTGGAGCATCTGAATCCCACCACCGCCACCACTCTGTAAGAGGAAAACCTGGTGGAACAAATTAATTGAGGGCTGGGACTTCTGGGGTAGGGAGAAAGGAAGGGAGGGAAGATGAAGGAGACCAGGAGAGGATCTCAATGTCCGAAAAAGTCCCTGGCACGTGGTAGGTGTCCAGTAAATATTTATTGAATAAATGATTGCACGAATGATGCTCAGCAGGGGTATATTGCACATGGACTGCCCAGCAGCCTCATAGGGGGAAAACGCTGTTTTGCATTAGCCCCTGGAATCTCTATGTGTGCATGGTAGTCTGATGATTAGACTGGTAATGTCTTGTGCCTGCCTTGATTTCTAGATGGTAAGGGCTCAAATAAGAATATGAACCAGCTTATGGGGTAATTGTCAGATATTAATGAAATATGGCAGTAGGCATACCTAGGGCCAAAACAGAAGTGAGGGAGGCCCCTTGCTTGGCCAGATCAGGAGTCACTGTCCAGAGGTTTAGATCCCATCATTTTCCTGCACCAAAGCTGGATGTAGTGGGCAGTCAGCAGGGAGCCAAGGACTTGTGTGTGGTCAGGGTCAAGAAAGGCAAAATTGGTCAGAGAAATGCATATCCTGTTGGTGAGATGGAGAAGACCTATTCCTTCTCACCTCAAACCAAGACTCACCGTAAATACGCTATACATAATCATGATGATCTCCTGACTATTTTGAGTAGCTTGCCAGAAGGGTAAGATGAGAAAAGAGATCTAATTTACATTTTTTAAAATGGCAATTAGAGGGAGATCACAATAGCCAAAAAAGATTAGCTATTTATTAAGCACATATGCACACTCTGTTTAGGTGCTGTGGGATATTGGAGGATTTAGATAGGGAGGAGAGAAAAAGAATTTGCACTCAGACTCCAGAATTTGAAATCACACGTTGGATTGTATACACAGGTATACTTCAGAGATATTGCAAGTTCAGTTCCAGGCCACCATAATAAAGCAAGTTACACAAATTTTTTGGTTTCCCAGCGCATATAAAAGTTATGTTTACATTATATTATATATTATATTATAGTCTATATTTGCAAAAGTACAATGTATATACCTCGATTAAAAATACTTTATTGTTGGCCGGGTGCGGTGGCCCACGCCTGTAATCCCAGCACTTTGGGAGGCTGAGGTGGGTGAATCACGAGGTCAGGAGATCGAGACCATCCTGGCTAACATGGTGAAACCCCGTCCCTACTAAAAACACAAAAAATTAGCCAGGCGTGGTGGCAGATGCCTGTAGTCCCAGCTACTTGGGAGGCTGAGGCAGGAGAATGGCGTGAACCCGGGAGGTGGAGCTTGCAGTGAGCCAAGATCGCGCCACTGCAGTCCAGCCTGGGTGACAGAGCGAGACTCTGTCTCAAAAAAAAAAAAAA